>NC_064288.1:12829896-12893749 GCF_019186545.1 Solanum stenotomum
GTGATCTACGGATTGGACCTACGGGCCGTAGGTCAATCTACGGTCCGTAGATTGCGTCCGTAAGTCAAGCCTGTTCGACAGGCCTTCACTAAAACGGGCATAATTTTTTACTCGGAGGTCGAAATTTAGCAAACTCGGTGGCGTTGGAAAGATAATTCAATTATCTATCTAACCATAGGTCATGAGACACATAATTCATTTTGTACTAAAAGTTATGACTATCTGAAGTTGACCCATCAGAATTTTCAGCTAACTGGCTGCTAACCTTCGATCTACGGTCAGACCTACGGACTGTGGATCGAATGATGGTCCGTGCTGGTCAACCGTAGTTCGGGACTGAAGCTGGGCTTTTGGGGCATCGATCCACGGACACGAACTACGGTCCGTGACCTGACCTATGGACCGTAAGTCCGGCCGTGGGTCAACACTTAGCCAAATTTCTGAGCTGGTTTGGGGAGGGGTTGCAGTGGTGAACCACGGACCACCAGCACGGGCCGTGGTCTGACCTACGGTCCGTGGATGGTGACCGTAAGTTGCACTTGCAACTTCTCAAAATCTGCATTTTTGTCTATTTTGAATACGGGGTGTTACACACGGGGTGTGGGTCCTTCCATGGTTCAATGTTTTTGGTCAGTTTCCAAAGGTCCTCCTCAAGGACCCATGGTTGGTCCTTGGGGGGTAATACCTTGATGTTCTAACAAGAAAACCTCTACTTTAAGTATGGGGAGTTACATTCATGACTCTAACCCTCAAGTTAAGCTCTAGTTTAGCCTACTAGTTTCCGGAGTGTTACAATATCTCCCCCTTGGGAACATTAGTCCTCGAATGATGATCTAGACATCTTATGGAAGTAAAGACTCAAGACTAGCAGCCCATCATGCATGCAACATCAAAATTTCAACATTTCTCATGTTCTTAAACAAAAATTCAATGCATCACAAGGAAGTAGGAACTACATCTAACAACCCATTATACATGAAATTTCAATATTTCTCATGTTCTTAGAAGGAACTACCTTTTCCAAGCTCTAAAGCATGCTCAACATAATCTCATGAAACCATTAGGGCATTTACTCAAGAAAAGCATATACATATAACAACATGTTCATCAATTCATCTCATAAAGTCAAATAGGCAACTCATACTCAATGCACAACAACATGAGGAAAATCAATCATAAAAAAAACCCATTTTCTTAGTAAACATGAATTTCTCAAGAACATGCATAACATAAGGAAGTCATTGAAACACATAAATCACCCATGACTCCTAAACAAGAAAACTCAAGGGGAACTCATTACCACAAGTCGGAATAGGAGAAGAAGGAAAAATATTAGGATATGGGGAATTCATGTCGGCCTCGGCCTCCCAAGTAGCACCCTCAACTAAGTGATTCCTCCACAATACCTTCACGGAGGCAACTTCCTTATTTCTCAACCTCTTGACTTGCCGGTCTAGGATCTCAACCGGTACCCCTTCATAAGCAAGATTCTCCTTAATCTCTAAACCATCTAAGGGAACTATGGTTGATGGATCCCCAACACATTTCTTCAACATTGAGACATGGAACATCGGATGCACCAACGTCAACTCATTTGGCAAATCTAACTCATATGCAACCTTGCCGACACGCCTCAAAATCTTATAAAGACCCACAAACTGAGGACTAAGTTTCCCCTTCTTCCCAAACCTCATAACACCCTTCATGGGTGAGATCTTCAATTAAACCCAATCATGCACATCAAATTCGAGATCTCTCCTTCTAACATCGGCATAGGACTTTTGTCCACTTTGGGTCGTTCTAAACCTCTCTCTAATAACCTGAATCTTCTCAATGGCCTCATGCACCAATTCCTTACCTAGGAGAGCAACTTCTCAAACTTCAAACCATCTTATAGGAGACCTACATCTTCTACCATACAGAGCTTCAAAGGGAGCCATGTCGATACTCGAATGATAACTGTTATTATAACCAAACTCAACTAACGGCATATGGTCATCCTAACTGCCCTTAAAATCTATCACTCATGCCCTCAACATGTCCTCCAAAGTATGAATGGTGCGTTCTGCTTGACCATCTATTTGAGGGTGAAAAGTTGTGCTAAGCTTCACTTTGGTACCTAGCCCCTTTTGGAAGGACTTCCAAAACTGTGAAGTAAATTGGGTACCTCGATCCGAAATTATAGACAAGGGTACTCCATGTAACCTTACTATATCCCTCAAGTACAAATTAGCATACTCTTCCGCCGAGTACGACACCTTGACGGGAATGAAATGAGCGGACTTAGTCATCCAGTCCACTATTACCCATATCGAGTCATGTTGCCGCCGAGTACGTGGCAAGCCTACAATAAAATCCATGTTCACATCTTCCCATTTCCAAGTAGGAATAACAATATCTTGCGACAAGCCTCCCCTACTTTGGTTCTCAACCTTCACTTGTTGACAATTAGGACATTTGGCAAAAAATCCCGCAATATCTTTCTTCATCCCATTCTACCAATAGACTTCCCGTAGGTCACGGTACATCTTGGTGTCTCCCGGGTGAATAAAATATCGAGAACTATGGGCTTCTTCTAAAATTTGCTCCCTTAAGCCGTCAACATTTGGAACACATAACCTACCTTGATACCTTAGTACCCCATCTCCCCCTTGGGAGAAAGCCTCAACTGACTTTTTAAGTACTGCCTCTTTCAACTCAACCAAGATAGGATCACGACTTTGTTTAGACTTCACATCCATCACAAAGGACGATTCGGAACCATGATTGACCATGACACAACTCTTGGTGGAATCCACTAGTTGAACACCTAGTCGAGCCAACCTATGACCATCACGAACAAACTCTTTCTTTTCATGTTCTACATGAGCCACACTACCCATCGACAATCAGCTAAGAGCATCTGCTACCACATTAGCTTTACCGAGGTGATAAAGGGCACTCATGTCATAATCCTTCAATAACTCAAGCCACCTTCTTTGGCGAAGATTCAAGTCCTTTTGCTAAACACATATTGTAGACTCTTATGATCGGTGAAAACATCCACATGGACCCCATACAAATGATGCATCCATATCTTTAAGGCAAATACAACCGCCGCTAATTCAACTTCATGGGTAGGATAATTCTTTTCATGGACTTTAATTTTCCTTGAAACATAGGCAATCACCTTACCATTTTGCATAAGCACACATCCCAACCCAACTTTAAAGGCACCACAATAAACCACAAAACCATTCACAATAAACCACAAAACCATTCATACCTTCTGGTAAGGTCAACACCAGAGCGAAAGTAAGTCTATCTTTCAACTATTGAAACTTTTCTCACAAGGTTCCGACCACACAAACTTAGCCTTCTTTTGAGTCAAAGTCGTTAAAGGAGAAGAAATCGAAGAAAATCCCTCAACAAGCCTTCTATAGTAACCGGCCAAACCCAAAAAGCTTCTAATGTCAGAAGGAGTTAGAGGTCTAGGCTAACTCTTAACCGCTTCCATCTTCTTCGTATCTACCTCAATACCCTCTCTAGACACAATATGACCACGGAAGGCTACAAACCTCAACCAAAATTCGCACATGCTAAACTTTGTAAAAATTTGTTGGTCCTTAAAAACTTGCAACACAATTCTCAAATGGTCAACATGCTCATTTTAACTCCTTGAATAGATCAAATTTTCATCGATAAACACAATCACAAACATGTCTAGGAATTGCCTAAACACTTTATTTATCAAGTCCATAAACGTCGCTGGAGCATTTGTCAACCCAAACGACATCACTAGGAATTCATAATGACCATACCAAGTTTGGAAAGCCATCTTTGGAATATCATCACCTCTCACCCTCAATTGGTGATAACCCGAATGAAGATCAATCTTAGAGAAATAACTAGCCCCTTGAAGTTGGTCAAACAAGTCATCAATTATCAGAAGAGGATACTTATTCTTGATGGTCACTTTATTCAGTTGACGATAATCAATGCACATTCGAAGAGACCCATCTTTCTTTCTAACAAATAACACGGGAGCACCCCTTAGAGATACTCGGTCGGATAAAACCCTTATCCAATAAATCCTTTATTTTCTCTTCTATAAGGAGGGATAAAGATAGGTTGCTTATCCGGAAGAAGGTCAATACCGAAATTTGTTTCCCACTTGGAAGGAATACCGAGCAAATAATCAGGGAAAACTTCCAGGAACTCATTAACTAACGAGACCGACTCTGGAGAAGGGGTTTAGAAATCCACATACGTCACCCTAACAATATGGAAAACACACCCTTTTGAGACGATCTTCCTAGCTTTAAGACAAGAGACAAATTAGCCTCTAGGCATAGAATTTCCCCCCTTTCCACTCTCAGATAGGCTCATTTGGGAATTGGAATCTAACCACCCGAGTTCTACAATCAATAGAGGTGTAACATGTATGCAGCCAATCCATACCAAGAATCACATCAAAGTCTAACATGCCAAGCTCTACCAAGTCAATAAGAGTAAATCTATGGCATAAGGAAATGGGACACTTTCTATATACCCTATTAGCCACAGAATCACCAACTGGGGTAGAGACCATAAAAGGTTATAATAACACTTCGGGGAGCATATCAAACTGCATGGCCACAAAAGGTGTCACAAAGGGCAAAGTAGCACCGGGATCTAACAAGACATACACATCAATAAGAAAGACTTTTAACATACCGGTCACTACATTCGGGGAGCTCTCTTGGTCACCTCGAGATTGAAGAGCATAGAAGCGATTTTGCTTTGGGGCATTGGAGTTTGAACCGCTTGGAGGAGCTTGCTTGTTTTCCCTTCCCTTTGTCGTAAGAATGGGGCAATCTCTCATATTATGGCCAATCTTCCCGCAGCTAAAACATCCATCGGTGTCGGCTAGGCACTTACCATCATGTTTCTTCCCACACTTGGCACATGTAGATCTAGAAAAAGAAGAAACACCTCCATTTCCTCCTTGATATTTAGGGTTAGGCATACTTTCCTTATTAGACTTGAGAGGAGCACTATATGAATCTTGATTAGGAAACCTTTGTCGAAATCTAGGTCGACCTTGTCCATCGGACCTTAAGTTGGAGAAATTCCCATCACCGGTTCTAGCCCTTTTTACCTCCCTATTCTTCTTTCTAAGTTTCTATTCCTCAATTTTTAGAGCGTACACCATAAGTCTTGAGATATCCATGTCATGGAGGAGCATTGTCGTATGACATTCTTTTTCAACCAAGTCGGGCACACCCGACATAAACCTACTCATCTTATCCCTTGAGTCTACCACCATAGTTGGAGTATATTTGGAGAGTTGGGTGAAATTTAGAGCATACTCCTTAACACGCATACTTCATTGACGAAAGTTGATGAACTCTTGTACCTTTGCCTCCCTCAACTCGAGGGGGAAGAACCTATCAAGAAATGCTGATTTAAATAATTCTCATTCTACCGGGCCCGCTCCTACGGGTCTCTATCCCTTCCACTGATCATACCATACTTGAGCCACATCTTTTAGTTGGTAGGCGGCTAAATTCGCCTTCTCTTCCGAAGACACCCCCATAATAGCAAGTACTTTACAAATCTCGTCTATAAACCTTTGAGAAACATCTTCCACTTTTGAGCTATGAAATTCCAGAGGATTCATTCGTGCAAAATCCCTCACCCTTGAACCAACTAAATTCACATTAGGATTCACCGGAGCTACAACTTCTCTATTGGCTTGAGCCATCACGACTTGAGCCAATATTTGGATAGTCGACCTAAACTCCGCATGTGTCACATTCTCAACCAAAGTATCATCAGAGCATGGGAAGCTTGAGAGGAGTTCTCTGATTCTCATTGTCATTCTCCATCCTTCTAGCATTAGCCCTTCATGTATTCATAACCTGAAGACACAAGAGAAGGATTAGGAGAGAGAAATCTTTTTAGAGTTAAACTCTAAGGCACGACTTAAGAGTAATGAAGAAGTGAAATTTCCTAAACATCTTGTAGCCTCTCATTTATAAGTGTGGCGCGCTTCACACTCATGAACAACACTCTACTAAACGTGGCTTATGAGACATCATCCTAGAATCATTCTAAATCTTGTGCTCTGTTTACCAAGTTTGTCACAACCCAAGGGTACCCCCTAGATGTAACAAGGCATATAGAACCCCGAAAGGCTCCATGTAAGACACCTAGCATACCATAAAATAAATTACTAGAATAATAAAGAGTAAAATGAATTTCAAGTCTTAAAAGTTTTTCATAAAAGAAAGCGGAAGTCTAGACTTGTCTCAATATAGCCATCTGTTACAATACTTGAATGAAATAGGGCCTAACCCATACAACATGTCCGAAAAGTGAAAGTACATGAAAGGAACTTCAACATAGGAAAAGTCATCCTCTCACCCTGAGGACTCACCAACAAGCTCGGAAGATACACAAGTCCAAGATTCAGCTACTAGAATGATCACCTCGAGAATCGGGCCCTATACTTGGGAAAATGTAGGAAAAGTAGAGGTTAGCACAAAAATGCACTAAGCATGGTGGCCATGCATAAAAACATTAAAAATATGCAAAAAGGGACATTTCATTTGAAAGCATGCAATTTGCCATGTTTGAATATCATCTAAGACATTAGAAGTCATAAGTCATAAACTCATAATCATGGACAACATAAGTCAATATCACATTTAAAACCTTTGAATTCATATACAAAGCTTCTTGAGTAACCATAGTTCATTAGTCAAGTTCTTATTGTGGGAAGAATATCCTTAACTGACATAGAGACCATGTGATCTAAAGCATGATCACCTAGTGTCTCCCACACTGAAAAACGGTTGTTCTACTTGCCTAAGGTAGAACTATGAACTCTTAGCTTAGGTGGATCCACTAGCTATATAACCTATAGGGGCACATAGTTTATGGGATATGGAGATTGCTACTAGAACTCTTACATATGGTTTATCAGATCATGCATAAATTCACACTTTGCCCTTCCAAGGTTCAAAGTCATCATCAATCACCAAATCTAGAATTTAAGCATTATATAGGGATTGCATCATAGTTTCATGTAATTCTATCAATTCATACATTAGATCATAAAAACTCCTATTTCACAATCAACAACCCAACCTATGAGATCACAATTTGGAGAAATATGGGGGTTTGCATGGGTTCATAAAGGAATCATCATAAAAACATTGTAGATCATCAATTCATGAATATTTAGACATAATTAAACCATTAAAATCATTAGATCAAAGAACCCATGTGAATGAAGAAAACCCTAGCTAACTGGGGGAATTCTCCCATTTGAAATTTGAGGATTTTAAGAGGGCTCCATGAATGAAAGCTACCTATGGATGAAAACAATCTTACCTCAATCACAAAGCCCTGTGAATTTTATGTGAAGATCCTTGCTTCTTGAACCCTAGCTCTCACTTTCTTCTTCTTCTTCTTTGAGTTTTCTAGAGAGAGAATTTTGTGGAGAGGATGAAGTTTTGGGAATTGATTTGAGTTTTAGGAATAATGAGTTGAATGTCTTCATTTAGGGGTTTTAAATCCTTATATAGGTGGTCTAAATTAGTCTAAAACAACATCACTTAATATTAATAAAAACTAGAAAACCCCAAAGTTCCTTTAAACTTAACCACCAAACCAGCTCCCAGGTCACCATCCACGAGACCTCACTGACGGACCGTGGTTGGACCCACGGCCCATGCATGAACCATGGTTTGGGTTCTCAGAGTCTGATTTCAGGGCTTGGGACCTACGGCTTCACCCACGGGGTGTGGTTCACTGCTTTTGGGCAGTTTTAAGGGGTCCCCCTCAAAAACCCATGGTTGGTCCTTGGGGGGTAATACCTTGATGTTCTAACACGAAAACCTCTATTTTAAGTACGGGGAGTTATATTCACGACTCTAATCCTCAAGTTAAGCTCTAGTTTAGCCTAATAATTTTCGGAGTATTACAACTAAGATCTCATGACAAGTAGGCAATCTTTACCTCACAAATTACTTATTTACAAATTACTATCACATTCCTTTTTCAAAACTTAATTACTAATTACCCACTTACTATACAACCTTACTTAATTAGTTCTATAATCCTCTAAATACTCTAGGGCTCTTCTTTCAAAAATCATAAGCATCGCTTAGATCTATCACCTCATGAATACTCTGCTCTTCTGTTCAACACATATACTTGGTCTTCACTGACACAATGGCACCTTAACATAAACTTCTTTCCAATTAAAGTTTACTCTAACTCATCCTAACTAGTAACTATTCCTCTGCCTTCTATAATAAAATCAACAAAAAATCAATACTTTTTAGCCCATCCCCAACATAAAACTCCATGTTAATGACTTACTAGGTACATGGGTAAAACTTACATACTCTACTTAATAACTATATACATTTCTAAGTTACCACACTTCTAAATGCATAATTCTACCTTTGGGAACTTTTACTACTACTTCTTATAACATTGTGACTTATATTATCTTTTCGGGTGTAATTACTACCAAGCTCTAAAACACACTTCATCATAAGGGTCTCCACTGAAACACAGTTTAGAGAAGAGAGTATGTGAGTACATCTCGCTTATATCTCAAATGTACGATTCATAGGAGTAAGTTTGAATTCTTTTGAATCTCAACACTTAAGCTCACTCATGGGCTCCTCTCAATCCCAATTGCAGTCTCATGACTTTTTGATGACTTTTACTAAGAGTTACTCATCGATAAGGATCTAACTTTGCTTTTCAACTACTTTTAGTATGAGAGGTAGTCGAATGGATATGAGAACACACGAGTTAGAATAAGTTCCATATGGCGTAATTCTATTGCACGATTTAGAGTATGAAAGAATGAATTTTTTTCCTTAAATGTCTGTAGACCCTCATTTATAGAAGTGGGGCCCTCACAACCATAAATAAGATCCTACAGACATGGCTTCATAGACACTCAAGGACACTTGAACTTTGTGCTCTGATACAAAGTTTTTCACGACCCGAGCCTACACCCTGGACATGGCCGACACTCGAGAACCATTGTTGGTCCCTAAGAGAACCCTCATCCTGACTAACTATAAGCAAAAACTAACTCAAGCAATAATAGGCTTAAAACTAAATTATATCTGTTAAACTAAAATACTCAACTCATTTTGTCTGAACAATACTCAATAGAAATACTTATAGTTTGTAAAACATTTCAAAGAATGTAAATACTGAAAAACTCCTGAACTCTATCTATCTATGCAGCCTCTACTATTAAATAAGGATGTAAAGACAAGATCCACGACACCTCAAAACTACTAACTGAAAAGTAAATGTGATGTCCTCCGGAATACAAGGAGGCTCACCAAAGCTAACTGTAGAGTAATCTCAACGAACCGTCTGTTGATAATCCTGAACACCTGTATGTACAAGTATGTAAGGGAAACTGTAACATAGCTAACTGAACTAATAATATGGGAAGATAATACTCACCTCACCTCCAATACGAAAGCAATAAGAAAAGATAAAATGTTTAAAGCTTCATAATAAATAAATACTAACGCTAGGATGTATATAAATATACAATAAAACTCAAAACAATAGATATCAACTAAAAATGTATAGAAATACAATAACATACTCTTTACTCTTATTTGGGAGATTCTCTAACTGACAACCATCACAATGAGCTACGTGATGTTACAACGACTCGCCCGTGCTGCCAGAATTGCCTTATACCTTGTCAGGGTATAGAACACCTCAACTAAGTGGATCCACTAAGTTCTACTCGAAGGCACTTAGGATTCATCTAAAAAGTATGATCTTGTACCCAAGTTGGCATACATGGTTTATGAGGAATGTGAGTTGTCTAAACTCATCCCTCATATCAGTGCTCAATATGACTCCCAATAATATATATACCCGTGCTCAAATGTATAAAACATACTCTTCTTCTGGTTTGGGATAATTGCTCAAACTATCATCTTAAAAGAGGTAAATGCTCTGAAATATCTTTGAACCCATAAACTGTTTTTAGAAATCAAAGTTTCTCTTTTCTCAAAATAATATTCTCTTTCTTCATGAAAAAAATGAAACATTTGGAAAATACATAGTTCTCTTATACTCTTTCTCAAACTTCTCTTTACTTCCTCAGAAAATCAGTTTAAGGCAAAAATGTTTGCTTTTAAAAATTCTCAAAAATTATAACTCAAAATAGAGTTCATGTTAAAGTATATACATGAACAAATCAACTCAAGGATCTCAATACTTAGAATTCAAGAACTCAGGAACTCATAACTCAATGATACTACTCATCTCAAGAATACTCAATTCATAGGGTTCATACAGAATTATGGACATGAATGACTCAACTCAAGGATCTCAATAACAATATAGAAACTCACGAATACATTTTTTCTCATTCTCATACTCATTTACTCAAGACTTAGTTCAAATCTATAGTTNAATACTCAATTCATAGGGTTCATACAGAATTATGGACATGAACGACTCAACTCAAGGATCTCAATAACAATATAGAAACTCACGAATACAATTTTTCTCATTCTCATACTCATTTACTCAAGACTTAGTTCAAATCTATAGTTAATTGCAAAAGACTTCTCAAAATGACTCAAAAGGGACCTTTCCAACTTTTCCTCTTAACTTTACTTTAATTTGAAATGTAAATTAAGGGATGTGATTAGGAAATGTAGGATCTCTAAAGGATTAATGAAGACTTGAAGAGTTAACATCAATAAGAGGACATAGACATGATTCAAAGGAACACATATGGGACGAAGAACGGAGAAGAAAAGGGGCAGGCGACACTTGCACATCAGTGGTGCGTCGCGCCAGCCCCAAGAGTAGTGGGGGTACTTTGGGGCACACTGCTGGTGCAAGCCGCCAGCCCTCCTAGCGATATGGGAGCGCATTGCCCCAGCCCAAACCCAGAAATTTGACAAATTTTCTTGTTCAATTTCGGGTCCTAACTCATCTAGAATCGATTGGTTTCTTCCAAACTCTCTTTGATTCATAAACCCAACACAAATTCATTAAAATCTCACTCAAATTCTATCAAGAAACATCACTCATTCGCAAGACCCTCACCTGAAGAACTCAAAGCCTCCATTGTTAAAGAATGAAGCTAAAACTCAAGAACTACTCAATAATCTTTACATAAATTATTTCATAAATGAATTAGTGGAAGAATTACATGTTTGGCGTGAGGACGAACAAGTCCATTACTATGGGAAACCTCACATACCTTGAAAGAACGATTGTTCTTGGCAAAATTTGAATGAACGCTTGAAAACCCTCTTTTCCTCTTCTTAAAACTTCACCCTAAAATTCTAATTGTTTGGAACGTGAATGGGTGATTTAGAATCTGATCAAACCCTTTATTGGGTAAGGGAAAACATGCTGAGACAAGTGGGAAAAAGGAAAAGACCAAAATACCCTTTTCTAAAACGGATGAAAGGCATTAACTAGAGGGGGCTTCACTCAAACGAGCATAGCTTCTTACTCCAAGCTCAAAATTTTACAAACTAGACGGCGTTGGAAAGAGGACTCAAAGACATTCTATTTGATTGGTGATGGGACACCTAATTCTCTATGTGCTAAATGATATGGTCGTTTGAAGTTGACCCAATAACATCTCATAGTGAACCCAATTGGAAAGAAAACTTTCAACTCAACTTTTATGCTAGGGGATTCTAGTGACCTTAACATCCAAGAAAATTTAGAATCACTCGGGTACAATCTCATTCACAAATAAAGAATGGCTTGAATCTTAACTTAGAAATTTTTTACCCTTCGGGGTGGCCCAGTGGTTTGGGCTTNTCCTCTTATTTATTATCTTTTATTCTCGTATTTCTACTTCTCTATCATTGTGGTTGGGTTAGGCTGACGTATCCAGTGGGAAATGGACATGTGCCATCACATCCGGATTTGGGGTGTGACACCAGCGAAAGCAAGGGGTTTGTCTTCTGGGTCGACTTCGTCACACCAGGCTTGTCTTGTGCGGTTTACCTCTCCTATGTGGTTTGCGAGCTATTGCATAGGAGCGGGGATTTTACCATGTGCACACCCAAAGGGTAGTGGCAACGGATTTTCCTTGTCATCAGAAAAAAAAACTTAGAAATTTTCGTGATGTTACAAAGAAAATACAATACTAGCATACATCAACTACATCTCTCCACCAAGGAAGTGCACAATGCATACAACTTATAATGTTAACTAATATACGGTCCTATAATAGTATTGTGTTTCATTTATTAAACTCTCAATAACTTATACAATTTCCAATCACTTGAATTAAAGAAATAGAACATTGAAAGGCACAAAGTGGGGTCCGTGCTCTGAACGGGCAATCTTTGTCTAGTATGTATATAGATGCATGTCTCAGTTATCTCTTCTTATTCTTTAGTTTTTCTATATAGATAATTCTATTTTTGATTATCAACAATGAAATATTTTTAAATTTAAAATTAAAATTTTACTTACAATATAGATAAAATAATATTTTAAATTTTTTTATAAAAATATAGCTTTATTACTTACAGTATCTATTATTTTTAGCTGAATAAATATTAAATTTTTTCTTTATTAAAATATTAAGTTTTTTACTCTGCTCATTTATTTCATTATAGAACACCAATAACTTACCCTCAAGTACTATTTTTTACTTTGATTTTTTTTTTAATCAAAATTTGTTACATAGATTAAAAGAATAAAAATTCATGATTTTAAAAAAGTTAAAAAGAGAAGACAAAGATTGATAATACAAATGGTGAATTAAGCAACTAGAAAATTCAATTAGGATAAAAGAGGGAAAATATCTATGGTTCCTAGTTGAGAAGGAAGTATCCAAGTCTAATATTTACAGTAATATCATAGAGAAAATTTTTGAAATAACAAACATACAGGGGCGGACCCACGTGGAGATCAGGAGTTCACCCGAACTCCCTCGTCGAAAAACTACACTATATATAAGGTCTATTTCTGATTTTATGAATACGTATATTAAAATGAATCCTCTTAACACAAAAGAGAAGCATGGCTTAGTGGCTAAGCGGTTCAACTTTGATTGAGATGGTTCGGGTTTGATTCCCGCTTGTAACATTTTTCCATTTTTTTATTTTTTTTTGCTTCGAAAGGCTGAATGGGCTCTTGTTTTGGGTTCAAATCCAACTCCATTTCATTGTTTTTGGAAGGCTGAAAGGGCTCTGGTTTCGGGCTCAAATCTCAACTCAAAGAAATGTCTCATTATTTTTTGTTCAATGTAAAGCTTTATTATTTTTGTTATCATTATTTTCTCTCTATGCTATTTCTTTTTCTCAATTTATCTTTGTTTAAATTTATTAGACATATTTTAGATACTTTTGTCTTTTATTCTTCTTATTTATACTTCTCATTTTATTTCTACATAAGTCTTTTTACATGTACTAACGATGAATTATTATTAAATTTGAAATTGATTTACAAAAAATATTATATAAAATAAATTGAATTAAAGTTAATCGAATGAAGAAATTTAAAAGTCGTGAATAATCTTTTAATAAAATCTAAGTAATTGATCCCCCCCCCCCNCCCCCCCCCCCCCCTCCCCCTTAATTCATCATTTTTTTCATGAATGACTAACCTAGTAAATTGAATTAAATGAACTAAAAAATCAACGATGTCAATTATTTATCTTATGAATATATATTATAATATCTTAGTGGTTGAATTTAAAAAAAATCAAAAAATAGAGTAGAACACTGCAATATAAAAGAGAGAGAAAAAAACACAACAAATATTTTTTTTAAAAGCTCGATGAAATAGGGTAAAAGTAAAAAAAACTAGATGTGGCATGGCAAGGCAANGAACTAAAAAATCAACGATGTCAATTATTTATCTTATGAATATATATTATAATATCTTAGTGGTTGAATTTTAAAAAAATCAAAAAATAGAGTAGAACACTTCAATATAAAAGAGAGAGAGAAAAACACAAGAAATATTTTTTTTAAAAGCTCGATGAAATAGGGTAAAAGTAAAAAAAAAACTAGATGTGGCATGGCAAGGCAAGTTAAAGTTATTGAATTCAGATTACTAGTTTCCTCCTATGTCTCTCAGTTTTTCATCTTGTAATTTTCACATGTGTACTTTTTTATATTTCGAACCCCCTTCACAGAAATCCTGGATCCGCCACTGCAAACACATTATAAGGCTCTATAGCTATAGTTTCGATAACTACGCTTCATAGATATAGTTTGTGTGCTATGGAGGCTACGATTTGTATATTTATGCTCGTTTGTATATTTCGTTTGCGAAAATACAAATAGGGGTAAGTATATACAAATTCTGTATTTATACATTTAGAAATTTTTTGTATATTTCGGTTGACACTATACAAACAGGGTAATTTATTATGATTTTTTTCATAAATCGTATACAAATAGCTAGGGTAAGTATATACTCCCTCCGTTTCAAAAAGATTGGTCTGGTTTAACTTGGCACGAAGTTTAAGAAATTAAAGAAGACTTTTGAATCTTGTGGTCCTAAATTAAAGTTATGTTAAATGTACAAAATTGTCCTTAATCTTGTGGTCTTAAACATGCCACGTGGAAAGCAAAAAGTAAAATGTTACCAAAAAAGGAAAGAGGTCATTTTTTTGAAACTGACTAAAAAGGAAAGGAGGTCATTCTTTGTGAAACGGAGGGAGTACAAAATTTGAATTTATACAATCAGAAACCGAATTATATAAATTCTGGATTTATATAAATCAAACGAATTATACAAATCAGGCGTATAGCAAGAATTGGAAAGACTGTAGCCGCGAATTACAATTTTCTTAAACTATAGCTATAGTACCTAATATAGGCTAAATATTTACTATTCTACGTAATTTTGTCTTTAATATATTCATCAGTTATTATAATCAAATGAGATTAAAAAGATACTGAATAATATCAATCAAATACAATCAAATACAATCTATTTAAATATTGCTCAAATTACACAATACAATATAGTAAAAATGATGTATTATGGAAGGATGAAAAATACTAATCCAAACAGGCTATAAATTGATTGGCTCACCATTGAACTCAAGATAGAATGAACTTGAAAGGCTAATGAATTCCTCCCAGATAAAATGTAAGAAAAAATATTTGAAAAGGTAATGAGGAATTACATAGCAAAATTATTAAACTTTGTATTGGATTAAAAAGATAACTTAATTTTAAAGTTGTCAGTATGGGCTAGGCTCGTTGGACCAGTTTGATTTAACTCATGATTTGATAGGGCTGGACTAAGATTTTTAGAGCCCATTTAAGAAAATAATTGTTTAGTTCGGCCTAAATAAGCCTACTAATTTGTGGGACTTGAGAAATATGGGTAGGCCGGCTTTGAGCCAAATAAAAATTAATTAAAAAATAAAAATAAAATAGAATATTAAAATAACAAGAGTCCAAACTCAAAATCTATTTAAAGTTTTAAATATTAAAATTTAAAATACAAATTATGTTTATAAAATATGTACTACATAAAATAAAGTTTCCTAAAAATTCTAAGGAATCATTACGTAGGTCGTATAGCCTATGGAATATTGTCATGTTTTTTGTGCTTATTCATGATCATTAGAAAACAATTGGGTTAATGTTTCTATTTAGCTATTTATACTTTTACTTGAAATCAAACTTAATATATATTAAGGAAAAGGGTCTGAAATATATCTGAACTTTGACCGAAATTGCAGTAACGATACCAAACTTTGGAAAGGACCTTTTANCCCCCCCCCCCCCACACTATTTAATAGTGTATTTTAAATGTATATATGTGCCCACGTGGACATCATAAATATTGCATAATTATAAATAATAATGTGTCCACGTGGGCACATATATACCTTTTAAATACACTATTAAATAGTGTAGGGAGGTAAAAGGTCCTCCATAAAGTTTGGTATCGTAACAACAATTTCGGCTAAAGTTGAAGTATTTTTCAGACCAAATTCCCTAAATATTATAAAGGTAATTTATTAGTGATTTGATTAACAAGTAGTAACATTAACACCATGTAATAAGGTCTTGTCGATATTTATGATAGAACTTTTAAATTATAATTTGATTTACAAAAATGGGTCAACTCGACCTGACCTGTTAAATTTCAAAACCTGTATAAATTAACCCGAATAGACTATGCTAGTCCATTTTGACAATTCTACTCAATTTAAAGTTTTTTTCTTATAAAAACCCACTATAACCTCTGAACATTTTAATTTGAAAAATAATACCTGCTTCACATTTTAAATGGAATAATAAACCAAGTTGATCTTAAATCCATAACTAGAAATGAGTTGGGTTATTGCATATATTTTTAAAATATCAAAAAAAGACCTTCAATTAATATGAACCATCTCTCTTAAATCTTTTTCTTTAATCTTTGTTCTTTTGATATTTCAAGTTTCATTTTTCTGCCTAATTTTTTTTATAGAGCTTCTAATTATCTTGATTTATTCTATTTAGTATCATTAATATTAAAAATTTCATTCTATCGGATCATATTCTTTTACGATTAGAAAATTCGAATGAATAAATTTTAAGGATGAAAAGTCAAATATGGATGCCAACAAAATAATTTCTTTTGTTTAGGTAAGACTATTCAAGATTAGTCTTTATACTAATCTAAAATATCTAATTATCCACCTCTAAAATTAACTCAAAATAACCGAGTTAATTACACCACTAACTTACTCTTAAGCTAGTTAAATCAGATTGTGCCAGTTGGCTTCTAGCTGTCAGATCCAACTCAGCTTCCAATTCATCATGCTTAACATTTTACATAAATTAATTTTGATTTCATGTCTTTCTTATAAGAAAATGAATTTACGATCCAAACTCTATTAGTGTATAAGAGATGAAATTAACGGTAGGAACAAAAATTTTGATGAAAAATTATATAATTATTTAAAATTATTTATAAAATGTATTGTGTATATATAATTACTAGATGTTATATGTGCAAGCACGGATCCAACAAATCAATGTTGAATATATAAATGGGTCGTTTGATATGAAGACCTGCAGAATTATTTTAGTTATATTAATTAGTCTCAAGATTATTTATCACATTTGTACTATAATCATACAATAATAATGGTATAAATTATCTCATATATAATGAAATAATTGCTCTCATGAAATATCTCAATACACTAGATAACTTTTGTCTATTTCATTCCCGTTTGTCTAGTACAATTCATTCTTACTTGTGATCATAGAGCAAGTGCTATCTAATGAATTCAAATTGCAAAATATTAGTATAAGCAAACACATTAAATTCTAATTTACAAACGCCCAACACAATTGATTAACATAATCTATTTCAAACAATTGCTTCTTCTAATTTACAAACGCCTAACACAATTGCTTATACTAATTTAGTATTAGCAAAACATAACCAACAAAGCTAATTTAGATGTTTGTGAGTTCAGTTCTTACAAACGCCTGTCGAAAGTCAGGTGAAAAGCAGCCAAAGAGGATGATATTACAAACAAGGTTGACACAAACCACATCTGCTAAATTCCTTCCTGTGTATGAGCTCTCCCCTCAGCTTTCGGGTCTTCACAATTTCTCCTAAAACAAGAGAAGGTTCATAATTAGAATTAAGGTTTCACCACGCAAATAGAGAGAATACAATAATGGATACTCAGACAGATGCACACTGCAATGAAGAGATCAGAAAATCATGTAGTATAGCTAAATCTCACTTGTTTATAGCATCATCGGATACGAGTAGTGATGATAAACAAGCATGAGATGCGTAAATGATATGCCAACTGATATGAAGCTCAGCATCTGAAGCATGATTGTCAATGCATATCCATCTCCTAGCTGGTCCGATCATATCGGCTTAAATATTTGACTATGCGAGGATACAATCGCTCTGCAGCCTGCAGTGTCAAGACCCGAATAATATATTACTATAGGGGGTATTCAAGGCACGATATTCCTGAGAGTTACGAGTGTGCTACAAAACTCAAATAGAAGGGTATTCTCTATCTAAGCTATATGTAGAACTCTGAATATACTAGAAATGGGAAAAAGAAAGCATGAAATGTGAATTCTACGCAATTAAGACATAATCTCCTTCTCCTCTATCTTTTTATTTCTTCCAGTCTTTTTTCTAAATTCAATAGAGATCTTATCGACGTACCATTCGTCCACACACCAAGTCATAATGAGCATAATGTGGACCATCAGCATCGCCAAATACTTTGTACTTCACTAAGTTCTCAGGGATAAGCTTCACTGTTTCTGCTTGAATCATGGTTTATAGAAAGATATCTTAGAGAATTCTTAACCTCTTACAGAGTATTCAGCACAGAAGTACCAAAAAAATACCATATACAGCTTCTGGGGGACAGATTTGGTCTAGATCTCCTGCAAGAGCAAAGACAGGTACCCTACTTTTATGAAGGTGATCCTTGTAGAAGATTTTACCACTTCTATCACGGAGCCCTCGCTCTTGAAAAGCCGTAGTCATCTGCAAAAGAAGCTTAGCAGGAATATTACCTGCAGGGAGATCATTCAGCAAATTTTGCAGGAAAAGATTTGTATGGAACCCCAAATCAACACATGTTGATAGGAAGAAATGGCCCTGAATTCACACAAACTTCTGGTAGAACATTATTCAAAGCTACCAACTTTCACAAATTATGAACAGGACAGTTATCAAGTAATTTTCTGAAAACATTATAACAAACCAGATTGTCATCTATTAAACAGAACTACACGAGCATCAAACACATTATAAATCATGAAGAGACAGACATAGCTCATAATAAATGCCTAAATAAATATTTCAATACGTGCAACTGGTTGACAAAGAGGATTTGTTTTGTGTGGCAATGGACTATTAGGATAATTCATTACTAATGCAGCAATTGTCTGACAAACACTAGCAACAGGAACTGCGAGCATCATACAGTGTCACTAGAATAATCCTCTAGATCACGTAAGTCTTTCCAGTTCCTCCCTATTGCCTTTAAACTCTCATCCAAAAAATATCTCCTTAACCTGAACTCTTGAAATCTTCAAAGCATATTCTCTACACCAATAAACATTAAGACCTTAAAAAAAATTCATGCAAATTTGATAGGAGTTAAAGCATGAAGCTGTTTTTATACTCATGCCAATACTTACAAAAGCTGCTCCCTACAAGTTTTTTCATCTGGTCTGGATGCATCATGTCTGTGGCAGATATCATTTCATTAAGCCAAGCCAAGGCATAAGGAGCGCGAGATGTTAGAGGATAAGCAGCAGCCACTAATGTCCCTAGAGGAATGACAGGAACATTGAGAACCTGAGCAGGATCAGCCTGTAGCAGCGTAAACAGCTCTAAGATTACTCAGCAACGGAAGATAGCAGCAATTGAAGCTAAAGAAGAGTTGAAACATATTATTTCAGCTTACAAGTGGTACAAGCAGTTTGAGTGCGGACTTTGATGATGTGTAATCAAGTGATGAAGCCAAAGTAACAATAGCAGCTAATCCAGGCTTTCTTCCTTCCAAACCTTCATTCACAAAGGAAAAATAAAAGGAATAACAAAATGAATTATGTGTCTAGTTTGTTTCTCTGATAAATTCAGAAATCCTAAATAAAATATCCATTGAAAAATAGCCCATTAATATGTAATATAAAATGCAGCTCCCTGTACAGTAAAGAAGGATACTTGAAACTTAAAGAAGAGAGTATTCCAATTCATACAGAAAGCTGCAAAGCCAAATGGAAACTAAAAAGGTGGGCCAGAAACAAGATTATCATAAAAGAGAAGGCACCATTAACTTAAATTTACCATATATTCCATTTTTTTCATGGTATTCAATTCGCAGAGATCTAATGAACACCTGTTTAAGAATTTAATTGAGATCTTTACTTAAGACATTTCTTCAAGTTGCTCTCACGAGGATTCATTACATTAAACAAGATAGGAGGGATCAGCCCTGCAAATAGGAAGACTGGAGGCTAAAAAGCAGAATAGAGAAGATTGGCGCAACTTTGACAGGATACTTTGTCACATGAAACTAATCTGAAGCACCAGCTTTATCACAACCGTGTCTAAATTAAAGGAAAATATACCTTATGTTGCCAGCACTTCTGCTTGCTAAGGGAAAGGGATTTTACATCGGAGAAATGAATCAAATTCCTTAAAATACACATCACTTAAAGTCATTCTAACCACAATATATGGAGAGATAATGATAGCATTTCACACGGCCAGCAATTCTGACATACTCAAAAGCTGGTCAGTTTCCAGCTCAAATTTATTATGAATGTGAATGATTTCAGCATCCTTGGTGTCTAAGATAACACCCCTTTAGTGGCTATAACTAGATACCCTTTAGTGGCTAAATCTAGACACCCTTTAGTGGCTATTACAACGACGACCGAAGAATGAAGATTCTCCTCAGTAGCAAATTCTTACCTTTTGTAAAGGTTCTGGATTAAGAACTCAATAAGATTTAGTCGAAAAGTAACTGCATCAGTATTTGAAGATGAGAACTTGATGCCAGCGATGAAAACTTGGATAGAATTCCCAAGGTTAACTTGAGGTAGCAAAAGGGATACAAGTGGTTTCCGTATTTTTTTTAAACCAGGAATGAGACTCTTTCTGAGAGTGAACTTTTATTAGACACCAAAAGATTCAGAGATACTACAAGAGTGCACTTATGCAAATTACACACCAAGGTCTACAGAGAAGAAATGTTCTGTATCAACAACACAAGATCGTTCTTATTAATTGTCTATCAATTCTCTGACATAGACTAAGGGATCCAATATAGCACAGAGAAAACTCGACATTATACCAGGAGAGACCAATATGCATTTCATTTTTGTGAGTACTTTTTTGGATGCTTAAATAATAATGTCAAGCCCATGGATATTACCAGCTATGCATTTGAAAGTACAAGAGCAGTTACTAAGTGCACCATAATGTTGTTTTAGGCAACAATAGTACAGATTAAACGCCACCAAGAAAAAATAAATACTCCATCCAAAGGATTCTTTGAGCCTATTGGAGCAAGGCTCAACTATTATTAAACAAAAGCATGCTCACCTGATGGTATAACTAGGGATATATGCATGCAACAGGATATGATGGGGATGAAAAACAAATTGAAGAACCAAAGTAATATGTCTGCATGAAGCACCCAGATACCACAAAGATGGATAGCAAACATAGTTTATTTACCAATTTCAAGCTTCAATATGTTCTCCTTGCCACTGGTTCAAGATACATGAATGAAAATCTAGTCATTTGCTTAAGGTGCTCATTGCTACCATGTCACCAGCAGACAGAGCTCTATAAAATTAGATCTCATCTTACCACACCGTGATAGCCTGGCATACAGTAATATTCCTCCCATAGAATGTCCAATTGCGAGTAGTTTGCCGTCCTTTGGTCTAGTTTGGGCCTTTATATATTCCATCTAAGACAAACAATGTAAAAATTATCAATCACTACCATCTAAAACAAGCAATGTAATAATTTTCAATCACTGCTCAATATAAGAGAAAATTAAGAAAAGATGTCTGAGATCTTAAAGTTCGTATTCAAAATTAAAGACCGGATTCAAGGAGATAAAAATTTTACAGCCTCAACATGGAGAAAGGCCACCTCACCGCAGCAGGGATATCCTCTTCCAGGTAAGTATCAAAGTCCCAATCATACTTGAGGATTAAGTCAAGCTGTTCCTGAAAATCTCCTACTGTAGTTGTCAACCGTTGTTGTAGATCAAATAATGGGGATGAAACAGAACGATGACCTTCTTCAAAGATATTTACTAGCTTCTTGCTCAGTGCCCCAACTTGGCTATCAATGACAGCTGAGTTCTCCTTCATCTCTAGCAGACTTAACAATTTCTTCCTTATTCTGTTGACCCGTTTGTAAGGAAAAGAATTCTCCAATCGTTTTAATATTCGACGAACAAGTTTAGGAAAGACAATCTTCGACCAATGTCCACTGACAAAGCCAGAGACTCTCTCTGACAAGCGTATAAAAGTTTCTGTAAGTTTGGTCACCAGTCTTGACTCATTCCATATTGTTGAAACCACAGTGGGTTCTTCATGGACCAAGGCAGCATGGTCTTTTTCTGAGGCACCCTGGACCTTTGTTGACTGCTGTGCTGCAGAAAGACCTCTGTCATTAGCATTTTCCATCTCATTAGATGCTGTGTGTGCAGATTTCTCAATGTTTTTAGGATCTGGTTCCCGCACGCTCAACCCAGTTCCACGGACTTCAAGAATCCACGTATCAAATCCTTGATTACACATGTACCGAGCAAATGATGACTGAAAAATCACAATAAATAAATAATAAATACATGATTTCATTTCTTTAAAACAGCTTCAAAACTATCGATAAGGACATCCATGGTGCAACCACATAAACTACATCTCAAAGATATTTGCAAGATCCAAGTAGAACTCAACCACCACTCAATAGCAAAGTGCGCTTTGGGGAGATATAAAATACTTGAA
This sequence comes from Solanum stenotomum, assembly GCF_019186545.1. NCBI lineage: Eukaryota > Viridiplantae > Streptophyta > Magnoliopsida > Solanales > Solanaceae > Solanum > Solanum stenotomum. The sequence goes on from NC_064288.1 coordinate 12,852,405, forward strand.
AGTGATATTATTCAAAATAATGACATACTCGGATTGAAGTATGGAACATTATTTTATCATAATAATCAAATAATAAGCACATACATGCATCAAAATTCACATACTCCAGAAGTATGAGATAGTCAAGCAAAAGCAGATTTAGGAAACTCAATTTTTAGATCCCTCTAAAAAAAAATAGCAATGAATTTTCCAGTTCAGTTACAAATAAACGACATATGCATGCAGAGATCGGTGAGGACGGAGGGAATAAATTACCTGAGGCGAAAGATCATATCCAATAGCATTAGTCCCTATGCCAGACAAGAGAAGAAGCGGGTGATTTCTCCTTGGAGCCTGTTAATTACGACGTTGGAGTATTAAAATTAATTCGTACAACTCTCTCAATAAATAAAAAGGAAGTTAACCTGCGGAGGAGGAAGGTAGCGCCAGAGAGCAAGTCTCCAATCACAAGTACTAAGGGAGACATAATGAAGCTCGTCAGCGGTGCATATTGATGGTTTATTCGACACCTTCTCATGACTCTGTTTTTCGGCAGCATCATCAATGGTCGACAAAAATCTCACTCTCGCTCTCACTCCCTCACAACAAGCAAGATCAATCGTGCGGTGGAGCTGACGGAGAGCAGAGGCAATTTGTATCGCCGATCGACGAGCAATATTCGATTGAATCAACAAAACCATTTTCTAAATTACAATGGAATTACGGAACACAATTTGCTATTTTGCTTATCTATTTTTTCATCTGGGCGGAATGGGAAGAGCAATATGCGTGACTTGCGTAGAAATATTTGTGTTTGATCTCTACTAAGAGAGAGCGTGCCTCGCTCTAGAATATTGGGACACGTACTCACCACCGCCTTATTCTAACTCCCTTGCTTGTTTAAATTTGTTGATTCAAACCAGTTGTGGTAGAGTGCTGCTTCATTTTTGGTTTCGGGTTTGAATCTTTGGATACAAAGTCAAATTTATTAGAGAGAGCATTTTAGGTATGAATTTGAATTTAGTTAGATTACAATATAAATTTTGAACATCAAATAAAAAATTTTAAAAAAATATTGTTGATTTAAACTAGGGGTATTAAATGAACGGTTTAGATTGCAATTGAAGATATTAAAAAAGGTTGAAATGAAATTAGATTGGGTCATGACCCGCCCAAATTAACTTTAGTCTCAAACGGACTAAAAATCGAGTTGGGTCATGACTCGCCCAATTTAACTCCCTTAATTTCAATAATTTTAACATATTGTTATCTACCTTTTAAAAAATTTAATTTTTTCATAAAATAACCTCATTAAATTATATCTCAATTTAAATAATATTTTTTTAAAAAAATACATTTAATTTCTAAATATCAACTGCAAAATTATGACCAAATACAAATGAACTTCAACTCTAACTCTAATATTTGGTGAAAATTTTGGCAAATAGTGTTTGTCCATATAATTTGTCATTATTTGGCAAATATTTTTGGCAAATATCTCAAATTTTCAAATCCTAGTTTTTTCTAGTATTTTGGCCAAATCTCATTATTTGGGATCTTTTAAAAATTGAAATTTAACACCATACTTTTATCTTTTACAAAAACATCTTCTATAGTAGTTGTTTGCGTTGTATTACATAATTTTTTACGTGAACATCAAAATAGTGATGAAAATATTTGGTGAATATGAAAGTGATGATATGGTTGTTGATGTAATGATGAACAATCGACTCAGGATAACAAAGTCATGTGTTTTGTCTATTTCATGATGTATGGAATGATGCTTGTTGCACTCACTCCAAACTACCACATTGCTCCAGTGTCATGGACACTACTTTTTATTTGTTGCAACGAAGATCCAATTGACTTGTAATACAAACTTATGGTTAGTTTTGATAGTTTTAAAAAATTATGGGTATAAATCATATTTTTCTAAAAAAGTGAAATATGTTTCCCAAATACTATGGTCAAACACATGGTGAAATTTCACCCAAATTTTCACCCAAATAATATTTGTCAAAAATATTTGAAAATCTATGGTCAAACGCTAGCTAATTCTAACTCTAAAAATTCCAATAAAGTGTTCTTTTGTCTTCAAATAAAGTGAAACTTTTTTATTTTTTGGGTTAAAAAGGGATGTTGGTAGATGGGTTTATGGTTGTTTTTCTTTAAAAAGTTAGATGATTTTTTTATTACGGTTGATTTAGTTAATGATGTGGTCAAATGATAGTTGGTCACTTGTACAAACTAATTTGTTAAAATTGAATGGGATAAGGTATAAGTACTCCCCTAGATTATGACTGAAATTCCAGAGACACACATAAACTTAACTAAGAACTTATTACCCCTGAACTCATTTTTTTTCGTATTTTTGTGTACCTTTTGTGCTGATGTGGCACCTTAAACCATCCAAGTTGGTTGTGTTTGTACACATCCGCCCGCCATGCGTGTAAATATATATTTTTTATTTTTTTAAAAAATAATTAAATTTTTAATTTTTTTTTAAAAAATATTCTTATTTTTTGATCTTGTATTTAAATTAAGTTAATATACATTTTTTACCTTGTATCGAAACTTTATTTCTTACTTACATTCCTTGTTTTTTCTCTTTTATTTTTCTATTGAATTTATTTTCTTTGTCTTTCGTTTTGAGTTGATTTCAAATGTCTTGTATTTAAAATAAGTTAATTTTGAACGGATATCAAAATAAGTGAAGAAAATCAAATAAAACATAAAAATATTAAAACATTAAAATTAAAGGACACTTTTAAATTTTATTTTTAAAAAATACACATAATTTATTAAAAATAATTAAAAGTGAAAAGAGAATAAATTAATTAAATAAAGTTTCAAGGGAAAAGAAATTAAAATAAATATTTTACAAAGAAAGAAACAAAAATAATTAAATATATATAAGTTTTAGGGAAAATGCATAAGTACCCCCCAGCCTATGTCCAAAATCCCTGAGATACACTTAACCTTTACTAAGGTCCTATGACCCCTTTGAACTTATTTTTTAATTAATTTTCTACTTCTTTTCGGCCTACGTGGCACTATCCTTGAAAGAATTGTCAACACGCGCTGGGCCCACAAGATAGTGCCACGTAGGCCGAAGAGGGGTAGAAAATTATATATAAAATAAGTTTGGGGGGTAATAGGACATTAGTAAATGTTAGGTGTGTCTCAGGGATTTTAGGCATAGGCTGGGGGGTACTTATGCATTTTCCCTAAGTTTAATATCAATAAATATGTGTACTAGCTAATTAAAAAGTTACCAATAAAAAAATGACATGTGTCCAATTTGTGCACTCATCATTTGCCTTCAACAGAGTGTGCACACTCTCTATGACATGTCAGCGTTTGTGGTGTATTCCTTCCATTTTAAATTAGTTTAGGGGGTAATAGGACTGTAGTTAAGTTTGGGTGTGTCTCTGAGATTTCGGTCATAGTCTAAGGGGTACTTATGCATTATCCCAAATTGAATAGATATTATGTTAAAAGATAATGGCATTTATGGATACTATATTAAACTCGTGACATTGATTAGCCCAATTTTTAATGATGATTTTTTTCTCAAAATTCGATAATATATTTGAGTCTTTTCATTTCCATCTATACGACTTATATTTCATCTCCCAAAGACGAGTAAATCTATTTGGAACTTGATTTGATTATATGCTACTCCCTCTGTCCCTAATTACTTGTTCACTTTTTCTTTTATAATTGTCACTAATTACTTGTTCATTTTGACAAATCAAGAAAGGACAATTTTTTTTTACATATTATACCCTCAATTCATCCACTTCATAATTAATAGGGATAAAATGATAAACTCACTATGTCATTAATTGATTTTTTAATAGGTGTGTCAATTTAAAAATGGATAAGTAATTAGGAATAGAGGGAGTATAATCCAAAAAGCGAATTCAACTCTTTTTTATTTGAACTTCCTATGTCAGTATAGCTTTAACTCTTTATTCAATCAAATGAAATTCAACTCTCTTATTTTTTTTCTCTTTGTTTGGTCCTTGTTAGCAATCTATTTTTTATTTAATATTATAAGTTTTGAATGTCTTTTTATAAAAAATATTTTAGAACTTTGAATTAAATAACTCAAATTTTTATAGTAATAAATATAGTTTATACAACGATGATCAAGATAATGTATTACAAAAAACTGGCTAACATCTTATTAACTAGAATTAATCTCTACTTTTATAAATAATAATATTAATGTGTAAAGTTAAAAGCTTATAAAAATAGTTTATAAGTTAAAAACCATAACATGAAAATATCAAACACACTTTTAACTATTTTTATATATTTTGTATCTAAAATTAAATGCTTGAATATATTAGTTAAAAGGCAAAAGAACTTGCAATAAGTATCCAAATCCCCAATAAATTAAGAATTATGATGATAAACTTTTCTAATTATTAGTAAGATTTATACAGAAAACTTTTTTTTGGAGGGTTGATCCTGATTATGTTTTTCGAATTTGTTCTCTTGAAGAAGGACCGTCCATCGGCACATGGACTAACCGTGCAAACTATGACATTAAAGATGTCTCATTTGATGAAAGGTTGATGAAATCTCATGAAAGTTGAGTAAAACGATAATAACTAATGTAAGAGTTCATTTAATAATACACTCAACTATTTATCTATTTTTCGTAAATAATGTCTTCAAAGCAAATCCCTAATCTACCAAATTTATTTATCTATTTTTTTGTAAATAATGTCTTCAAAGCAATACTCTAATCTACCAAATTAATTTGTGAATATCAAATACAAGTATTTTCAATTTTACGATAAATTGATTGATGGACCTAAGCTAAACAACTAAGATTGAACCTAGACCAAAGATTCTTAGGTTCGTATAACATAAAAATAGAAAGGCTTTTAGTGCTTACTATTTTTATAATGTTATGTGATTTTGCCACCAACGATACAAATTGAGTGAGAGTCTACTACTTTATATGTTCGGATGTTGTAGATTTTGAAGTAGACATTTTCATTATAAAATGCTATAAAAGTGTAAAATATCTTCTTTTGAAATCTAAGAATTCAAAAATAAATAGCCAAAAATGGACTGCCCCTCAAATCGGAAGATCCAAAAGATCACTTACCTTGTCATAGATCTCAATAGTAGCATTCTTTATTATGCTTGTCATTGATCTCAATAGTAGCATTCCTTATTATGCAATTCATGCCATGTATTTTTTCGATCCTTTTTGTCCATACAATATAGAGTAATATTAGTAAGGCTTACTGTCACGCTCCGAGTCTATACCCTGGGGATGACCGACACTCGAGAACCATTGCTTGTCCTAAGCGAACCCTTGGCCTGGCTTAACTCTTAGCGGAAGACTTACTCATAATAAAAGCACGCTAAAAGTAAATTGTAACTCAAATGATAACTTAGAATGTTTTCTAAATAAACATTCAACTAGTCAAAGCGGCAACTAAAATCTCAACATAACTGAATGAAAATGAAAAGACTCATGAACTAACAATATCTAACTATCTATGAAGCCTCTAATAACTGAAATGGATGTCGGGAAAAGACCCACGACATCCTAACAAAACTAGAATGATAAAGCAAATAAAAGGGATCCTCTGGAAGCAAGGAGGCTCACCAACAACTCTAAAGCTCAACTGGATCAACGAAGCGTTGGATGTTGATCCTGGTTACCTGTATCTGCATCATAAAAGATGCAGGTCCAATGGCGTCAGTACATGAAATGTACGAGCATATGAGGGGAATTTTAAAACAAGACATAAGCTTGAAATGGAACTGAAGAAACGTCTCAACTCAACTCAACTCTTTTCAATATAAAACAGTAATAAAGATGCAGTACAAAGAAAAGTTTTAAAAATGTAGATAACAACTCAGTGTATTGAAAAACACAATAGTAACTTAGTTTTGTATATGAAAATACAAGTAACTATGTGGGAGATTCTCTAATCGACAACCATCACTATGAGCTATGTGATGATACATCGTCTTGCCTCACGCTGCCAAGGCCATCCTATACTTTGTCAGGGTATAGAACCTACTACTAAGTGGATCCACTAGTCTATGCTAAAAGCATGAAGGAATCATCTAAAAAGTATAACCCTTTCTACCCATGTTGGCTACACAGTTTATGGAGACTTTGAGTTATTTGAACTCATCTCCATATCGGTGCTCAATACTACTCCCAAAATGTAACTAGCTCATATGTTTAAAACATAACTTTCTCTGTGGTTTGCGATTATTACTCAAAAATCTATCTCTTAAAAGAGATGGTACTCAAAACTGCTCATGAAAACTTTTATAGAAATCGGTGTTTCCTCTCATCTTAAATATGAAAATATTTACTCTTTGGGAATACTTAGTTCCCATATAATCTTTTGAAGAAATGAACTCGGCTCTACTCTTTCTCAAACTCAATGCTTAAGTCTTAAGACAAGTTTTTAAACGATTGTAAAAGAATTTTTAAATGACTCGAAGAACTCTCAATACTTGGCTCTTAAATCTACCTTGAATTTGAATTATGAATTCAAAGTTATGATTTGTGATAGGAAAGATATTGTGATGATTAATAGTGTTTTTAGATAGTTAATCATGAGAAACAGTGAAAAACATTGTCTGGGAGCAAGTACGCGACGCGGAGATGCATTATAATATTTGGTCGCGAAATAAGTTTGAAACAATGGAGTCCGCATTCTCTCCGCGATGTGGAGAGGAAAGTTTCACTCTTAAGGAACATGTCCGCGACGCGGACCTAATACTTTATTTTCTGTCCAACTGTTTCTTCCTCGTTTTCTAACTCTAATTCGCCTAGAATCGAATGGTTACTTTTCCAATCACTTAGATTCGAATACTCAATGTTAGTATATGATAATCTACTCAAAACTACCCTTGAAGCACTAACACTTATCTCAAGAATTCATCAAAATCTCAATAATCAAGATTATGAAAGAAACTTCAACAAAACTTATCAAGAACTCAAATCCTTCAACTTTAAGAAATAAATTTCGTTGAAAATAACATGATTGGCATGTGGGTGAACGAACCCAATGCTATGTGAACTCACATACCTCTTAGGGATCAAACCCTTGGCGAAATCCACAACGAAACCTTAAGAACTTGACGAAATCTTGACCTTTCTCCTCTTGAACCTTTTTCCAAAACCCTAGCGTGAATTTTGATTGCGTAAACTAAATAAATAATTACTAATTAATTACTAAAAACTAAATAAATCTGATAGGGTAAGGAAAAGATCAAAATACCCCTCTTAAATTCGAGTAACTTCCCTTATCTAGACAACTCAACTTCAAATGGGCATATCTCCCTCACACGAGCTCGACAATTAGCAAACTCGGTGGCGTTGAAAAGAGAATTCTAAGACCTTTCATTTGATATCTTATAGGCCACCTAACTCATCATATACTGAAAGTTATGGTCGTTTGAAGTTAACCCAAAACTCATACTTAGCATAACTTGCCAAAATTTCCAACTTTTATTCTTCCTAAAAAAATAATTCTTTCTAATTCTAGTTCTTTGAAACACCGAGGTGTTACATTTACCATGAAAGAATTTTAATTTCACAATTAATGTATGTATATAATGATACTATCACAATATATTATATACTTTCATGGTATCATTGATGTATACTTCAATCCTTCAGTGACACTTTCATGGTACCATCACATTATATTTATATTGTCATGTTATCATTGATGTCTGCTTCAATCCTTCAATGAGACCTCCATGATATCATCATAATTTATTTTTGTCCTTTTTCTCCCTTTTAATAATTTATATTGTTTTTGTTTTTCTCTTTTTCTCTTTTTTCTTTTTAACAAAAACAAAAATAAAATACTGAGATAAAATTATTAACTAACTACTTTTAGATTAATAAAAATAATAATATTAAATTCACTATTTTTTTACAAAATGACTCATTCTTTAATAATACCATGTCAGTATATGATTTGTTGTGATGGTATCATTGAGAAATGAGTTGGTTGTACATGAACGATTGTAGAAAACCTAAATGATACCTTAGCAGTATATGAATATACTATTATGGTATCATTAAGGATTGAGTAGTTTCGTAAATAAATGAATGAAGGAAACCGTAGTGCTACCACAACAATGTATTCAAGCATGTTTGTGGCAGAGTTTTCCGATGAACAAACTAAGGTGGCAAATCTGAAAGTTATGATTGATTGTTTGAAATTCTATGGAAAAAGAAATATATTGACGATGATAGATTTGGAGAAAAATGAGGTGGTGTTGATGGTGGGTGGTGGGGCGATGACTGGTAAAAAAGGAAACAAAGACGATGACCTGAAGAAAAAAAAGGGGGAAAAAGATAATCGGAGAAAGAGCGGAAAGGAGAAGTATAGGTATGGTGACGACTTATTTGGTAAAAATCAAGGTGGCGTGAAGAAGAGGAATGAACTTTAATGGTGGTGACACCAACGATTGCTATAGCATAAAGGCGATGACAATGGTGGTTGAGTCAAAGAATTAGAAGAGATGATAATTTTTTTTAAAAAAAAGATAAATCTTTTTCTATGCCTTTCACACTCTTCTCACGTGTGTATTACACACATGCTGCCATGTCAATAAAAAATATTTAATAGGTACAAATTTTTTGCAGTGTAGGTGCTCAATAGGTATAAGGTTGAATTGGAGTGTCTAATTGAAATATCCGGACAATGTAAAGGGGTTGTGGATGACTTAAGCCCTTTAAGGACTAATCATTAGTCAATAATATCATGCTATTATATATATAGAATGTGTCGGTATCATTGAAGAATGAGTTGATTTTACATGAATGAATGCAGGAAACCTTATTGATACCAGAGCAATATGTGTATATATTGTTATGGTATCATTAATGAATGAATAGTATTGTGAATGAATGAAGGAAAGAAACCTTAGTGCTACCACAACAGTATATGCACATATTGTAGTGGTATCATATATGATCAGAGTGTTACTGGTTATATGAAAGGCTTAAGTCATATGCGGCCCCTTAAAGTTGTCCATATATTTCACTTAGACACCTCAATTTAGACATGTACCTATTGAACACTTTATATATTCAAAAGTGATTCCTATTAGACACAAAAAGTTGACATGGCAAAAAAAATGTAGTTCACTCTCCTAAAACGCGTGAAAACAATTAGAAATAATATTGCTTTCTTTTTCTTTCCAACTTATATAGCTACATTAATAAACAATAATAATTAATATAAAAAAATAAAAATAAAAAGAAAGGGAGGGAACGTCTTTCTCATCCTCTCTCTGCAACTATTCCATGTCTCTTTACACACCCACCTCCTCCACCTCTCCCTCACCCTCTCCAATTCCTCTACTGTTTTTTCATTCCTTTTTTTAAAATTTTTTATGTAGATCTGATTAAAGTCTCAAATATTCTGGTGAAGGTCTATTGTTTCCGATGAAAATAATATTCTGACGAAGCTTCATTATTTCTGCTGAAAATATATTCCGGCGAAACTCCATTGTTTAAGATGAAAATAGTATTCCAGCGAAGCAATTAATTATTTTTTTGAAAAAACGTCTATTATTTTCTTATAATTGTGATAAATGTTTACTAATGGAAAGAAGATGAAGAGAATGGATGGAACGTTTTGATGCTATTAGAACGAAAGATAAATAAGGGATTAGCTTAGATAGGCAACAATGGTGTATTATCGACGTCGGTGAAAGGAATAGGATTCGATGGAGAAAAAGAAAGGGGTGAATGCTATGGTTTATTGGTGTTTGAGGCGCAACGACTCAGTTGAAAGGAAAACAAGGTCCGACGACGAAGAAGAAGACCGTAGGCTATGGTTTTCTGGTGGTTGACGGGTTGTGGCGCAGGGGTGACCCAATTGTGATGACCCGGAAGGTCATTTTTAAAAATTTTGAACTATTCGTTTAACTTGAGTTAATTAATTAATGGGTAATTGTAGTTGATTGAATTAATTGATAGTTAGTGAGCTAAAGTGGTCTTTTATTTAAGACCCTATACCATTAGGGTCATGTGTTAAAAACAAGTTAGTGGATTGTGTCAGTTTTAATAAACGATTTATTAAGAAAAAGGGAGTCAAAAACTTTAACTAAGCGGACGCACAAGAGAGGAAAGGGAAAGAAATTCGATCTCCAGGGAACAATTAGAAGTACAAATTTATCGTAATTGTTTTTATCTAATTGATTATGTGATAAAAGGGAATCTTGTATGAATTTGAGAATTTGGTTTAACGTAATAGTTAATGTTCTCTTCTGATTTATTGTGTCATTCGTATTTGGTAAATTTGGAGGCTAGGTAAGGACGAAATTAATGGTTGGCATTAGAGAGGGTAATGATAGATAAAATAATAAAAATTATGTAATAGAGATATTGGATGGGAATTAAGGTATATTGTTGTATGTTTGATAAAGTGGACCGTGAGGCTATTCTGGAAATTTAAGGCAAGTAGGTTAATTGAATAGATGATGATGAGACAATCATTGGATTGGAATCAAGAGTGAGAATTGAATAGTTGCCAGTACGTTGTTGGGGTTTAACAGAAGGGAAATTTGAAGTGAAAATATGGTGGGTGTGATTGTTGTTAATGGCATTACGCAATTATTGTCAGGAACGAATAATTTGTTGGGATTTCGTGAGTTTTTCATGGTTCTGCCATGAATTTGCTTGACCGGTTAGATTTCATAGTTAGTTGTTCTTATTTTAAGTATCATATTATAAATTAAATATGTAATATATTGAGATAAGAAATTAAATATTGGGTTACCGAATTGTATAAATATTATTAGACTTGTGCTATTGGAGAAGTTGAAGATTAACCCTAGACTTGAAACTTAGAAACTTGATTATGAATTTGGGCGAGTTTTTGGATCTAGGCTAAACCTATAGTAATGTGAGTGTTGTTAGTTTCGAAATCTTATTGTGAATATGTACTTGAATAGATTGCATTGATTTGGAAGCTCAACATAAAGGGAAGGCTCAAGTCTCGGAGTGATTGTTTGGTTATTTGAGGCAAGTGGGTTTCTAAACCCTTGTTAAGCATATGGAATTCGTGTATTTCCTTGTGGTATATGTTTGGGAGTAATGGGAATTGGTGATGGGTTGACTTGTCCACATTGATTAATTTTAATGATGAAAAAGGGGTAATAAAATGCAATTGGATTAATTGTTTGTGTGTGATGTGTTGAGAATGGTTTGAAAGGCTTGTTGAATCATTGTTGATGTTGTATCATGATTGTGTTGTTGTGAATTGTGCAATGTTATGAAAATGGTCATCTCCTCATTATTTGTGTGAACATATCATTTGCATTGTTCTGAGGCATGGTTATGATAAATGTTATGTAATAAGAGGATGTAGTATTTCGAGAGACGTATCGCGCGCCGCGATGAATATTATATTTCGAGGGACGTATCGCGCACCGCAATGGTTACTATTATCGAGGGTCGTATCGCGCGTCGCGATAGATGCATGGACAAATATGTCCCCTATGGGTCCCAAACTGATAGACAGCGAGTGTGCATCGATAGGTCAAACATCCATCACTATACTTGACATTACATTTCATCGCATTACACATTTTATTTTATCATTGATGAACTTGATCTTGTGTGTTGCTGATATTGTAAGTGCCTTTCTGTGGAACTTGTTATTGATGAATATTGAGTTGTTATTGAGAATATATAATCTGTTATGGTTGTTGAGTTGTATGCTTTGTAAACTGTGAACCATTAGGTTGAGCTGATTTATGCAGGGTGTAGTTGTGGAGATTAGGATGGGGTGTAAGGAGTACCCGTATTATGTTCCCTTAGCTTGTGTTTAGAGGTTTGCTTGTTGAGTACCGTGTGGTTTGGTACTCACCCCTTGCTTTTATATTTTTGTAGGTTACGAGCATGGATCTTCGTGATACCTTCTATTGCCTTCGTTTCCGAGGCTTTCTGTGGAGATTTGTGAGGTAGTTGTTTCTCTTCTCAGCGAACCTTCTTACTATTATTTTATGATTTTGTTTTATTTGAAAGACATCGTCACTTGAGACTTACACATTTTATTGCAATTCTAGTATTTACATTAGAGGCTTGTGCACGTGACAACCAGGTTTCGGGGATTCAATTAAGTTGACTTGCTATTCGTATTAGTAATTGTTATTGGACTTTTGTTTTATTTCCGCACTTTATCGATTTGATTGGGTTTTAGGCTGACTTGTCTTGGTGGGATAAGACGAGTGCCTCACATCCATTTTTGGGTTGTGACAAAATGGTATCAGAGCCCTAGGTTCATAGGTCTCACGTGTATACAAGCCGAGTCTATGTAGAGTCTCAATGATCGGTACGGAGACGTCTGTACTTATCTCTGAGAGGTTATAAAGACTATTAGGAAACTTCTTTTTGTTCACTCTTTCTCATCGTGCGTGGTTACTTTCTTTAGTACTGAGTTATTGTATACGCTTTTGACAGATGACGAGGACTAGGGCGATTGTTACTGGTGGTAGATGGGAGGCACTTCCCGAGGCAGTTGTTGAGGCCCCAGCTAGGGGTAGAGCCAGAGCTAGAGGTCGTGCTTGTGGAACGACACTAGCCAGAGGTCGTGGCCGTGGAGCAGCACCAGTGAGAGGTCGTACTGGAGAGGTCTCTGGGGGATCAGACCCAAGAGCAGTAGAAAGCTCCAGTTATTCAGGATGCGGTGGGGCAGCCACCAAAGGATCATGTGGTTGAGAATGATCTTGCACCAGCAGTTGGGGGTCAAGGTGCACCATTGGTTGTTCTGACAGAGGATGAGCAACGTAGGTATGAGAAATTTCGAAAGATGGACTCACCTCAGTTTCAGGGTGGGAAGTGTGAGGACGATCATGAGTTTCTGACTACATGCTGTGTGTTGCTAGAGGTTGTTGGATTAGCTGAGTCACATGGGGTTCGATATGCTACACTCCAGCTTCGTGGGCCAGTGAAAGAGTGGTGGAGAACTTATTCTGGGGCTTTGCCAGTTGGATCTCCTCCAGTGACTTGGGAGAGGTTTTCCAATGCCTTCCATGACTGTTTTATCCCTCGGAGCGTGAGAGAAGAGAGTCGTTTCAGGTTTGAGAATCTGAGACAGGACAACTTATCAGTTACAGAGTATGAGGCACGTTTTTGCCAGTTGTCTAGGCATGTTTTAGCCATTATTCCAGACGAGACGGAGAGGATCCATAGATTCGTGAGGGGGCTGACTTTCTTTATCAGATCGGCTGTGTTTAGAGCATCTAGAGGGGGGATTCCTTCCAGTCCATTGTGAGCGCCGCTAAAGAGGCAAAATTGATGGAAAGAGAAGAGTTTGGTGACCCTAAAAGGGTCCGTACATCATGTCAGTTTCATGGTGCCTCATCTGGAGGTAGGGGATCACACAAAAGGAGTGGTTTCTTTTAGCAGCGGGGACCCGTTCATGCATCTATATCGACATTCGAGGGTGGTCAGATACCTCGGGGTTCTTATAGCGCGGGTCACGGTTCACAACAGCGACCTATGGGGCGAGGCAATTATAGTGGGTTTTCAGGGTCCGCACAACAGTTCTCGAGTCAAAAATTTTGCTTTTCTTGTGGAGATCCCGATCACCTGATGCGACAGTGTACTTCCCAAAGGGGTCGTGAAGGATCCCAACCTAATTCTTCATTTTATGCTAGACCACTGGTACCACAACGTAGAGGCCGAGGCAGAGTTCAGTTAGGTAGAAGCGGTAGAGCTTCTAGTAGTGGTGTTACAACTCAACACAGTAGGGGTAGAGTTACCACCCAAGCTGGAGGTGGCCGGGGGGGCCACTGTTATGCTTTCTCAGAGAGACCCGAAACGGAGACTTTTGATGTTGTTATTACAGGTATCATCCCAGTATGCCATCGATCTGCGTCTGTATTATTTGATCCAGGGTCTACATTCTCTTATGTGTCCACCTATTTTGCTGCTGAATTTGATATGATATGTGATAGCATGACTGTACCTATTCGTGTTTCTACACTCGTGGGTGAGCCCTTAGTGGTGGATCGAGTGTATCGATCTTGTCTTGTTTCTCTAGCGGGGTATGACACTTGGGTAGATTTAATCATTCTGGGGATGGTAGACTTTGATGTGATCTTGGGTATGAATTGGCTTTCTCCTTATCATGTTGTCCTTGATTGTAATGTTAAGATTGTGACTTTAGCAATGCCTGGTGTTCCGAGGGTTGAGTGGAAGAGTGCTAATGGCTCTTATCCTAGCAAGGTCATCTCATTTATCTGTGCTCAGAGATTGGTGGAGAAACGATGTTTGTCTTACTTAGCTTTTATTCGGGACACTAGTGTTGAACCACCTTCCATGGATTCTCTTCCCGTGGTTTAGGAGTTTCTTGATGTATTCCCTTCTGATCTTCCAGGTGTTCCTCCCGATAGGGATATTGATTTTGCTATTGATTTGGAGTCGGGCACTAAGCCCATTTCTATTTCTCCCTACCGTATGGCTCCAGCAGAGTTGAAAAAGTTGAAGGATCAGTTGCAGGATTTATTGAGTAAAGCCCCTGTGTTGTTTGTGAAGAAGAAGGATGGGACTATGAGGATGTGCATTGATTACAGACAGTTAAACAAGGTAACAATGAAGAATAAGTATCCTCTTCCACGTATTGATGACTTATTTGATCATCTACAGGGGGAATCATTGTTCTCTAAGATTGATTTAAGGTCCGACTATCATCAGTTGAAGATTAGGGCATCAGATATCCCTAAGACGGTTTTTCAGACTCGGTACGAGCATTATGAGTTCTTAGTGATGTCCTTTGGGTTGACTAATGCCCCTGCAACATTTATGGAGTTGATGTACAGGGTGTTTCGACCATACCTTGATTCTTTTGTGATTGTCTTCATCGATGACATTTTGGTTTACTCCAAGACTGAGGAGGACCATGTCCAACACTTGAGGATTGTACTTCAGAGATTGAGGGAAGAGAAGTTATATGTCAAGTTCTCAAAGTGTGAGTTCTGGCTTAATTCTGTGGCATTCTTGGGACACGTGGTGTCCAAGAAGGGTATTAGAGTAGATCCGGCCAAGATTAAGGCAGTTAGAGGCTGGACACGACCTACTTCTCCTACCGAGATTCGGAGTTTTGTGGGATTGGCAGGTTATTACCGACGATTTGTTCACAGTTTCTCTACTATTGCGGCTCCATTAACTAGATTGACTCAATAGGGTGTGGGTTTTCAGTGGTCTGATGAGTGTGAAGAGAGATTTAAAAAGCTCAAGACCTGTGTTAACTCTACCTGAGGAGGGTGTAGAATTTACTGTGTATTGTGATGCTTCAGGAGTCGGATTAAGTGGAGTGTTGATGCAGAAGGGGAAAGTGATTGCTTATGCTTCTAGGCAGTAGAAGTCCCATGAGAAGAATTACCCTACTCATGATTTGGAGTTGGCGGCTGTGGTATTTGTACTTAAGTTATGGCGTCATTATTTGTATGGGGTGCATTGTGAGATCTTCACTGATCATCGGAGTCTTCAATACATCTTTAGTCAGAGGGATCTGAACTTAAAACAGCGTAGATGGCTTGAGTTACTGAAGGACTATGATGTGACCATTCTATATCATTCGGGGAAGGCCAATGTTATGGTCGATGCTCTGAGTAGGAAGACTCCTAGTATGGGGAGTCTTGCAGCACTTAGTATTGAGGAGAGACCATTGGCTAGAGATGTTCAAATGGTAGCTAACAGTCTTGTCCAGTTGCAGATCTCAGAGGAGCGTGATGAGATGATTGCTTTTATTGAGGCTCGGTCTTCTTTAGTCGAGAAGATCTGTGTGCACCAGTTTGATGATGAGAAGTTATGTCTCATTCGAGACAAAGTATTGAGAGGAGAAGCCAAGGAGGCTGTCATTGATTCTGATGGTGTCTTGAGGATCAGAGGCAGGATTAGTGTGCCCAAGACGGGCGAGTTGACTAGACTGACTCAAGAGGAGGCCCATTGTTCTCGATATTCCATCCATCCGGGAGCGGCGAAGATGTATCATGATCTGAGTCAGCATTACTGGTGGTGTGGGATGAAGAGAGATATTTTAGACTTTGTTTCTAGGTGTTTGACTTGCCAACAGGTCAAGTGTGAGTACCAGCGTCCCGCGGGTGTATCTCAGAGGATGCCTATTCCTACTTGGAAGTTGGAGCAGATCACTATGGACTTTGTTGTGGGTTTGCCTACCACAGTGGGTGGTTATGACTCCATTTGGGTTGTTGTTGACAGGCTGACCAAGTCTGCCCACTTTATTCTGGTTCAGGTGAAGTATACGACAAAGAAGTTAGCCGAGCTATATATCAGTCAGATTGTGCGACTACATGGGGTCCTTGTTTCTATTATATCATATCGCGGTTCACTATTTACTTCTCACTTCTAGAAGGCATTACAACATGGTTTGGGTAATTAGCTAGATATGAGTACAGCCTTTCACCCTCAGACAGATGGTCAGTCCGAGTGGATGATTCAGGTGTTGGAGGACATGCTCCGAGCATGTGTGATCGATTTTGGTGCTAGATGGGATCGACATTTACCCTTAGCAGAGTTTGCCTACAATAACAGTTATCACTCTAGTATTCAAATGGCTCTATTTGAGATGTTGTGTAGGTCTCCGATCGATTGGTTTAATTCAGCGAAAATGGACTCTTTGGATACTGACTTGCTTAGAGATGATATGGAGCAGGTCCGTATGATTCAGTATAGACTATTGACAGCCCAGAGTCAACAGAAGAGTTATGCAGACCGGAGAGTTAGAGCCTTAGTGTTTATGGAGGGCGATCATGTTTGGCTTAGAGTGTCACACATGAAGGGTGTGATGCGGTTCAGCAAGAAGGGCAAGCTTAGCCCTAGATTCATTGGACCTTTTGAGATTTTGAGCCGAGTGGGAGAAGTGGCCTATAAGTTGGCCTTGCCACCTAGTTTGTCGGCAGTTCATCCTATTTTCCATGTCTCTATGCTTCAGAAGTATATTTCGGATGAGTCATATGTGCTTTCACTCGATTAAGTGGAGTTGGGTCCAGACTTGACATTTGAGGAGGAACCTATAGCTATATTGGACAGGCAGGTTTGGAAGCTTAGGACCAAGGAGATTGCTTCAGTGAAGGTGAAATGGAAGCACCGATCAATGGGAGAGGCAACTTGGGAGACAGAGTCTGACATGCGTGCCAGATATCCTCAGCTTTTTTAAGCTTCAGGTACTTTCTTTCACCTTATGTTCGAGGACGAACATGATTTTTAGTGGTGGATAATGTGATGACCCGAAAGGTCATTTTTGAAAATTTTGAACTATTCATTTAACCTGAGTTAATTAATTGATGGTTGATTGAATTAATTGATAGTTAGTGGGCTAAAGTGATCTTTTATTTAAGACCCTATACCATTAGGGTCGTGTGTTAAAAATAAGTTAATGGATTGTGTCAGTTTTAATAAACAATTTATTAAGAAAATAAAGGGAGTCAGAAACTTTACCTAAGCAGACGCACAAGAGTGGAAAGGGAAAGAAATTTGATCTCCAGGTAACAATTAGTAGTACAATTTGTTGTAATTGTTTTATCTAATTGATTATGTGATAAAAGGGAATCTTGTTTGAGAATTTGGTTTAACAGAGTACTTAATGTTCTCTTTTGATTTAGTGTGTCATTCATATTTGGTAAATTTGGAGGCTAGGTGAGGACGAAATTAATGGTTGGCATTAGAGAGGGTAATGATAGATAAAAGAAGGGAAAATGCATAAGTACACCCCCCCCCCCAGCCTATGCCCAAAATTCCTGAGACATACCTAATCTTTACTAAGATCCTATTACCCCCCAAACTTATTTTTTAATTAATTTTCTACCCCTTTTCGGCGTACGTGGCACTATCCTTGAAAAAATTATCAACACACGTTGGGCCCACAAGATAGTGCCACGTAGGTCGAAAAGGGGTAGAAAATTATATATAAAATAAGTTCGGGGGTAATAGGACCTTAGTAAAGGTTTGGTGTGTCTCAGAGATTTTGGGCATAGGTTGGGGGGGTACTTATGCATTTTCCCATAAAAGAATAAAAATTATGTAATAGAGATATTGGATGGGAATTAAGGTATATTGCTGTATATTTGATAAAGTGGACCGTGAGGCTATTCTGGAAATTTAAGGCAAGTAGGTTAATTGAATAGATGATGATGAGACAATCATTGGATTGGAATCAAGAGTGAGAATTGAATAGTTGCCAGTACGTTGTTGGGGTTTAACAGAAGGGAAATTTGAAGTGAAAATATGGTGGGTGTGATTGTTGTTAATGGCATTATGCAATTATTGTCAGGAACGGATAATTTGTTGGATTTCGTGAGTTTTTCATGGTTCTGCCATGAATTTGCTTGATCGGTTAGATTTCATAGTTAGTTGTTCTTATTTTAAGTATCATATTATAAATTAAATATGTAATATATTGAGATAGAAAATTAAATATTGGGTTACCAAATTGTATAAATATTATTAGACTTGTGATATTGGAGAAGTTGAAGCTTAACACTAGGCTTGAAACTTAGAAACTTTATTATGAATTTGGGCGAGTTTTTGGGTCTAGGCTAAACCTATAGTAATGTGAGTGTTTTTAGTTTCGAAATCTTATTGTGAATATGTACTTGAATAGATTGCATTGATTTGGAAGCTCAACATAAAGGGAAGGCTCAAGTCTCGAAGTGATTGTTCAGTTATTTGAGACAAGTGGATTTTTAAATCTTTGTTAAGCGTATGAAATTTCCTTGTGGTATATGTTTGGGAGTAATGGGAATTGGTGATGGGTTGACTTGTCCACATTGATTAATTCTAATGATGAAAATGGGGTAATAAAATGCAATTGGATTAATTGTTTGTGTGTGATGTGTTGAGAATGGTTTGAAAGACTTGTTGAATCATTGTGATGTTGTATCATGATTGTGTTGTTGTGAATTGTGCAATGTTATGAAAATGGTCATCTCATTATTATTTGTGTGAACATGTCATTTGCATTGCTCTAAGGCATGGTTATGATAAGTGTTATGTGATAAGAGGATGTACCATTTTGAGGGACGTATCGCGCGTCGCGATGGATACTATATTTCGAGAGACGTATCGCGCGCCGCGATGGTTACTATTATCTAGGGTCGTATCGCGCACCGCGATGGATGCATGGACAGATATGTCTCCAATGGGTCTTAAACTAAGAGACAACGGGTGTAAATCGATATGTCAGACATGCATCACTATATTTGACATTACATTTCATCGCATTACACATTTTATTTTATCATTGATGAACTTGATCTTGTGTGTTGCTGATATTGTAAGTGCCTTTCTGTGGAACTTGTTATTGATGAATATTGAGTTGTTATTGAGAATATATAATCTGTTATGGTTGTTGAGTTGTATGTTTTGTAAACTGTGAACTGTTAGGTTTGGCTGGTTTATGCAGGGTGTAGTTGTGGAGGTTACGATGGGGTGTAAGGAGTACCCGTATTCTGTTCCCTTAGCTTGTGTTTAGAGGTTTGCTTGTTGAGTACCGTGTGGTTTGGTACTCACCCCTTACTTTTACATTTTTGTAGGTTACGAGCCTGGATCTTCGTGATACCTTCTATTCTCTTCGTTTTCGAGGCTTTCTGTGGAGATTTGTGAGGTAGTTGTTTGTCTTCTCAACGAACCTTCTTACTCCTATTTTATGATTTTATTTTATTTGAAAGACAACGTCATTTGAGACTTACACATTTTATTTCAATTCTAGTATTTACATTAGAGGTTTGTGCACGTGACAACCAAGTTTTGGGGATTGAATTAAGTTGACTTGTTATTCGTATTAATAATTGTTATTGGACTTTTGTTTTATTTCCGCACTTTATCGATCTGATTGGGTTTTAGGCTGACTTGTCTTGGTGGGATAAGACGAGTGCCATCACATCTATTTTTGGGTTGTGACACCAGTGCAAAGGGGAGAAGAGAAGAAGAAGGGGGTGGGGGTGGGTTAATTAAAAAATAAAATTATATTTTCTTAAAATTCCTTTTGTATTATTTAAATAGAGTTTTTTTTTAAAAAAATCAATCGCCACGTGTCGTTGTCTCATTAGTTCATTTGCTATGTATATGCGATTGAGATGCATGCACTATTGTTTTTTTTCATTATCATTTTGTGTTAAATAGGTATAAATTTGTTAAGATTTAAGTATTCAATAGGTATAAGGCTAAATTGAGGTGTCTAAGTGAAATATGCAGACAACTTTAAGGGGTTGCACATGACTTAAGCCTGTATGAAACAATCATTAGTGATACCATGCCAGCATATGATGGTCTTATGGAGGTGTCACTTAAGGATTGAAGTATATACACATCAACGATATCATGACAATATATAGATATATTGTGATGGTATCATTACGGACTGAGTCATATCATGTTAGTATATAGATATATAACGATGACATCATGGAGGTCATCATAGAGTTCTCACTAAAGTATTGAAATATACATCAATGATACCATGAAAGTGTATTGATATACTGTGATCATATCATTACAGACTGAAGCAAATGAAAAAATAATTTAAAAAACGAAAAGAAAATTAAATGAAATGAGAAGAATTAAAAAATAAAATATGAAATTAAATTGTGAGGAAAAATAAAGAATCTTATGATTTGAAAAAAATATGAATGAAAAGGGACAAAAAATAATAAAGAATAAAAAAATAATCACAAAAAGAGAAGAAACATAGGAACATAAAATAAAAAATTTAAAAAGAAAAAGAAAAAAAGAGAAATTAAAAGGATCCAATAAAGAAGAAAAATAAAAGCAGGAAAAAATAGATAAAAATAAACGAATAAAGAAATAAATAAGAAGAAGAAAAAGAGTATATAAGATAAAAATTGAACACGAATGAAATTGTAATGTTAAACGAAAATAATGAATAAAGTAATTTGAAAAAAATAAAATGATAAAAATGCATAAATAAATGAAAAAAAAGAAAGAAGTATATAAAATAAATGTCGAGTATAAATTAAATTATGATATAAAATAAAATAATTTGAAAAAATTTAAATGAAGTAATTAGTTTTCCCTTTTTAAATTGGGTTAAATTCTGTCCAGGTGGTTCCCGCCCGTATACCTTCACCTCTGATGTTGCGGTGCTGAGAATCCATCGACCCAGAAACTACAACTACTTACCTTAAGCCTTGTGGCAAAGAATCCGCATCCCTCCTTAACTTGCAATGGCGTTCTTCTCCACTTTCTTCCTCAATTCCCTAGAATCTGAGTTAACTCTGCATTTCTCTATTCTCCATCAAATCCACAATAACACCTAATTTTTTCTTTGCCACAAACAGAGTAAGTTCCCTTCCTTTTATTGTTATTTTAAAGTAGTACTCGATTTTTAGTTTTTTGTTTCGCTTCGTCTTCCCTATGCATCCACTGTACATTGAATTGAGTTCTTTTTCTTTAGTGGCTTCACATCATTTTATACGAAAATATAGCGGAATGGATATAAAGGATTCATAGAGCTAGCATCAACTTATTTGGGAGTTAGGAGTAAATCGAATCAATCATATTATTGAATGGGTTATTTTGTTGTAGGCTTGTTATATAGATTAAATCAGTAACTACTTCTAATTCATCGTATTAAAGTAATTTGTTTTTTACCCTCTTCCATTTATATTGCCACACTAATTTGATGCCGATACATGTTGGATATATATATTTTTTTCTTTCCCCCTATCTCATACTTAATAAATTTTACATTACTGTTTGCTGGTTTTTTTTTTTAGTTGGGCGTTATGCGGACAATGTTTATGATGATTCTCACACTATAAAGCACAACCGGAATGACTTTGTATAAGATTGATGCACTTGTCATAGTGACTAAAGAGTTGTACATAAACCCAAGGATGGTGACCCCTCTGCATTTAGGAAAAAAAATAAAAAAGGCAACTATATTAACATTGGAACTTAAATGCCTAAACCGATAAAAGGACTATTGAGCTAAGTTGCACGGACTCTTTACTTTCGATGCCACACCCGTGTCTGATTCTCCAAAAATACACTACTTTTGGAGAATCAGACACGCACCCATTGACATTTTTGAAGAGTCCGAGCAACATAGCTATTGAGACTCAAATATGAAATCTTGCTACTGTTCACATGAAGATGCATGCTTGTCACTAGCAAGTCCTTCCACATAAGCATTCATATTCAGGAGGGAGTTTATGCTATTAGGCATCTTTGAATATATTCTGAAGTTTAAAACTTGATCTTGATTTCTTGCAACATAAAATAAAGAACAATCAGGAAAGATGAATGCACAGAAAGGCTTCTATATTGCCTCATTAGGCTCAATATTCTGATTTTATTTCTTTTCTGAATGGTTTGTGTCCAGTATTCTGATTAAAACAATGCCAAAAATATTTACATATAAGGACTAAGGAGTATAATATTGTTTTAAGTGAAGCTGCCTTTTCTCCATATATTAAATACCTTTGTTGAAAAACATTTGTTTCACAGAAGCAGTTGAATATTGCTGATTTTGGGAGAATTTATATTGACAATCAGAAATGGATGCTTCTGACATTAACAGAAGCTTGGTAAGTGAACTCGAAGCAATGGGATTTTCAGAGGCTCAAGCCACCAAGGCTCTTTGTTCATCTGGTATGTTCATCCTTCTGGTATTAGATATATTATAGGAAAGTCGCTCGTATATTTGCTTAAAAGGTTCAGGAGACAATTATAAATACCTTTTTGCTTCTGGAATAGTATAAAACATTTAGACAATATGGTGGTTAATTCAACCTTATTAAAAGATTCCAGCTTTGTATAGGAAAGTTGCTCAAATTTTCTATTTTGGATGTAGCTCCACAAATCACTTTATGCTTCTACATTAACTTATTAGTTTTATAATGTATTCCTATTTTTGTGCGAATATTCTCTCCATGATTCTGTTTCATATCCTTGAGATGTAAAGGACGCGTTGATATAATATTAATTTACGAAGGAAGAAGGTTTCATTAATAAGCCATCACATAGATGCAATAAGTACAAAAGAGATGTAGTAGCTAGCTCCAATACATGAATTAACTATGGCACTATGCTAAGACAAGAGAACTAATGAGTCCAAAAAATTATCAGTACTATTTACTGGGGTTAGAGGATGCTTCAGCTTAAAAAGCTAGTTAAACATCTAGCGTCCTGGAAGTGTTTAGAGGTTGAGACTCCATTAGAACATCTACGATTCCTCTCTGTTCAAATAAACCAAAAAGTAGTTGTTGGAATCATTTTCCAGATCCCTTTCATGGCCTTATCAACTCTCCAAAAATACCAGCATTCATAAACTTCTTTAGTTGACTGTGGCACTACCCAACCTAGTCCAAAATAGAATAGAATTAGCTCCAAATGTCTGTTGCAGTTGTGCAATGAAGAAAGAGCTTAGTAATAATCTCTGAGCTTTGAAGGCCATGTAGTATCTTTTGACAAACTGAATGTTCTTCTATTGAGGTTACCCGGTGTCGGACAGGCCCAGGTGAAGCAAATCACCTTGACAGGTAATCTAGTCCTCCATATATCCTCAATCTTCTATCCTTCCATTCTGTGCACACAAATGTGACTGTAGCCTGCTTTGACTGTGAACATACTACCATCTTTTGAGCTGTCCCAAGTAATTTTATCTGGCGGTATGTTGCAACCTTCAAGAGCAGCAAGGAGGGTTAGTAGATTCTAACAGAATTATATGCATGTTTTCTTCCTTGATCCATTTTATATCTTATATTATGGGAATATTTGAAAACTGGGCTCGTTAAATTAAAATAACCTCATCATATATGCCTTCTTCTTGTATCTAACGACCTGTTCAGCTTTCTCTTGAAGATCTGTGTAGATTTGGTTAATTAGGTCATCTCAAAATAGTTTATGTTGAGATGTACCCTGATGTGATGTTGGATCAACAAAGTTTCAAAGTGATATTGACTAGCTCTTTGTTTTTTTGTGTAGATTTGGTTAATTAGGTCCTCTCAAAATAGTTTATGTTGAGATGTACCCTGATGTGATGTTGGATCAACAAAGTTTCAAAGTGATATTGACTAGCTCTTTGTTTTTTTTTTGTGTAGATTTGGTTAATTAGGTCAACTCAAAATAGTTTGTGTTGAGACTTTTTTATCCTGATCTGATGTTGGATCAACAAAGTTTTAAAGTGATATTGATTAACCCTTTGTTTTCTTGCAAGTCCATTTATCCTGACAAACCTTGAAAAGGTTTAGAGCCTGTTTGGATGGGCTTATAACTTATGGCTTATAAGCATAAGCCAATCCTAACTTATATCTAATACTAATTGCAAATGTGGTCAATTATCCTTTGGCCGTCTTTGTAAAATGTGGGTTTGAACTTCCATCTGAGCATGCTTTGAGCTTTCAAATCTTCCTTCACATATCTTCGATACATTCTAAACTCTTTATGCATGAAAGGTTGGCTTCAACCTCATGATCACTACCTTGGGAATTATCACTATAGATGTCCGGTCCAAGTTTTCATCCTTTGGTGCTTTTGCCTCCACCCCAACCCGAGCCCCACCTTCGAAAAAGAAAGAGAGTTTATCTATTTACTAGCACTGACCTGCTGTTTTATCTTTTAGATGTATCCTTTTGTGGTTAACTTAACTCTCCACTTTTATGATTCCAAATCATTACTTTTTTCAGGTAACTCAAGCCTTGAGGCTGCAGTAAATTGGATTGTTGATCATGAGGATGAGACATACAATGATGAGATGCCCATGGTATGTAGCTTAACACTGAATGAATGATGATTGCCTTTCTTTACCATGTACAACAGTGTGTCTGGGTAATTTGATAACTTCATTTGTGACTCTATTGTCACTTTTAAGATGAGAATAAGTTCACAGAGAGATTAATTTAACTGTAAGTTCCAAGTGCATTTTTAGTAATAGTTTCACCTTCAATTGGTTGTAAGATTTGGACATCCATTCAGGACACAGTTGCAACAGTATGCAAATATGTTCATCTTCAAAGAAGAGAGAGTCATTACTATAGCATGGTTGAAGTATTTGAGAGAGGTACAGTAGAGTACCTTGGGGTATTTTTCCACTTCTCTTGATACATAAGGTAGATGGTGAATTAAGTTCTAATGGCTAGTGCTTACAGGAGATGATTAACTGGAGCTTTCTAAGTTTTATAGTCAAAATTAAGAAGAACATTCTACATCAGATACATTAGTGGTGTCTTTAAAACTAATATGGTGAAAAGTTTAGCAAAATATAAGAGTGAGAAGTATATTTTGTTTGAGTATGTTTACTTTCAAGTGAAATTAGTTCTCAAAATTTAATAAGCTAAGTCTGTTTTGTTTTTAATATCTACTGTAATTTTGAATGTTGATTTAATGTTTGATTTTTTAATATGTGATTTGTTCCTAAATATGCTTCAAATTTGCAAAATTTTCACCTTCTGTTTTCAAAATTAACTCACATATCCACCATGGAAGCAATGGCTTCTGGATCATCTACAGCATCTTCATGCCTGAGTTCATCGTTTCCACTTAACCTGCAAAACCTTCTCTGATTCAATTGCAAAGTTAGTACATTACTCGAAGAAGTGATAGCGATAAAGGGGGAAAACTAAATGAAGTTAACTTGTTCGCCATAGTCGAGTTACTTAAGCTCTTTAATAGCTTTGCTTCTTCAATACTGGCAATGAAAAATTAAAAATGCTCTGAGTAAAACAGAGTAAAAGTAGCTCCATCGTCAAATCGAAAAAACAGAAACAGAGTCGATAAGAATGGATGATATTCCAGAAAAATTGGGAGTTGAACTAAATCCAGCACACCTTTTGTTTAATTTTCATGTTTCCTATCTTGTATAACTGTCCTATTGTACAATTCAATCCTAGAAGTTCTAACAAGAGAGTTGCATACAGGTTTCAGTTGACATTATTGAAACTCCTACTCCTACTTTCGATTCGGAACAAGCAAAGTTGAAAGCACAAGAGCTGAGGTTTGATTTTATATTAAAGTTTCATGAGGAGGTTTCATGTTTATCCAAAAACCGGAAACTGCCATTGGAAGTATTATCTCCTTGCCTCTTGTTTAGATTTTGAAACTGCTTCGGTGTGGTTTAGCTTATGGCTTGTTTTCAGTCTTTCATTACTACATTTTTCCTTTCTGAAGCTTTCGGTGAATGAAAATTCTGCTTTTATAGGGACCGAGCACGCAAGAGGAGAGAAGAGGAAGAGAAAAAACTGGACAAGGAAAGGGAGAAGGTATGGAGTATATTCCTATTCTCGTAAGAACTTTCTCTGGTGTAAGTTCTGTTTCAATGAAGAAAGTTCATTGTCAATATGTTTAATGTGAGAGATCTAATGGTTGTGATTGAATGATGTGATGAACGTTTGATGCATGATTTGATTAGTTTTCAACATGAACTAGTGAATGCAAACCAATGCAAGGATTCCAGGCTCACTGTTCGAGAGATGGCATCACCTTCTAGATATCTCCCACTTATTGGATCAACTTCAAACTTTAGATTCCAATGAGTGACTAATGTCAACCAACAAAAAAACATGCTTCACTAACTACTGGTAATGCAAAGATGTTAAGTCCATGTAGTTTTAGCCTTCAAGCAATTAGGGAAAGATTTCAGGCAGTACCTATTGAGATAATTTGAAATGCATTGACCCAAAAACCCTACATATCTATGATTGAAACTAAACTAACAACCTGCAGCGCGTTGCTGAGCAATGTGCAGTTAGTTATTGTTTCACTTTTTTTTTTTTTTTTGTGATTTCCAGCTTCTGCTTGTTCTGTCAAATGTTTATACTTGAAACTAGTGCGTATGGTCTCACAGAATTATTAGTGTTCAGCTGTTATATGTGGAGGTGTTTTACTTATTAAAATGTTAAATGTTTCATTTTATTTGCAGGAAAGGATACGTGCAGGCAAAGAACGGCTTGCAACAAAACGAATGGCAGAGGAAAATGAGAGGAAGCGGTATGTTTCTAAGTTGGCGATGTTACTTTATAAAATACCTTGTGCTTAGTTGGTCAAAAATCCTTATTCTAGGTTTCTACACTTTGCTCATGTTTCAGTTTTGAAGCACAGAGGAAGACCGAAAAAGAGGAGGAGAGAAGGGCAAGGGAAAGAATTCGTCAAAAGCTTCAGCAGGACATGGTATTACTTGTAATTCTTAGTCAAGTTTTGTCGGTACTTGTCCAAACAGTATTAATCTGATGATCAAATGCAGATATGTGCTGTAGCTGCATTTTTTAGTAAGTTTAGGTATTTACTAGTGCAAATGCAGTTAGATACGACGAAAATTTTGTCGTGCTGTTATCTGTTTGTTTATTCTATATCAAATTTGAATAAATGTAGCCCACTCTATTTTTTCGTGTAAACTGAAACTTTTGCATATTGGTTCGCTATATGGACCTTAGTTCTGTATTTAGTTACCCAACTTCAGATCTTGTTGGGACTGGGATAAGTCGTGAGTTCATGTCCTGACAGGCAGACAGGAGGGCTAGACTTGGTTCGTCTTTGAATAGCGGTACATCTTTAAAATCCATTAAAACCTCGAAGCCAGAGACAAAGGTATTTTGCTTTGTAATTCTGTTGACGGTTCCTAAGATTGATTGGCTTCGTCCATTTGACTGCTTTTGATTCTTCTCTTTTAAAATCACAATTCATAACTCAGAATCCTTTGAAAGTTGATTCTGCCGTGTTATCTGGTAACTTAATTACGAAGAAAGAGGTTTTGATGGAATGCTTAAGATCTCTCAGGCGTCAGCACAAGGTATCTGATTTTGTCGTCTCTTCTATTTCACTATTTAGCTCTCAATAAGTTTCCAGTTTCTTACAAGACTATGCAAACTAGCTTTTAGCTTCCTCCCTTCTGTTTGCTACAGGCTGTTCAGGAAAGTAATTATAACAATATATGCATTATAAAATATCAAGTTACACCCAATTATCAGATATCAGCTTTGAAAACCATGCTTTATCCAGTATAATCATGTTGCAAATGTTCATATGTTTCAGGAAGAGGATATGAAAGTGCAACGGGCCTTCAAAACTCTGTTAGTTTATGTGAAAAACATCGTTAGCAATCCTGATGATGGAAAGTTCAGGAAGATCCGGCTTAGTAATCCAGCTTTCCAGGTGAATACTTTTTAAGCACACGCTGAAAGAATGAAACTTTACTTCATTTTCTGATACTGTAAGGTTCGAGATAGTTATAACTATGAGGAGAGAGGCTGGGAGCTGGATCTCTCACCCTGCCCCGTCCTCTCTCTCCATAGTATTTTGCATGTATATCTGGTGGTGGGGACATGTGTTAAGTGCTGGTTGTGTATGGGGTGGAGGTAGATTAGGATCTTTAGATTCATTCAATATAATCTTGTCCATTTCATCCATGTCCTCGGCATGTGTGCCGTAGTATCTCAGAATCATTCCCTCTTTCTATTCTAAAGGTATGATGTGTTGCCTATCAATAAGTCTACCATAATGTGTAATTGTATTGTCTTGTCTGCTTTCACTCACGGTACATTTAGCAACGAAAAATGTAATGTGCTGTTTTCAGAAATACCATTCTACTGTTGTTTTGTACCAGATTGCCTTTTTTGTGAAGGCTGAAATCTGGTAAAATTCGGGATAGCTTGTTTTTGTAACTTGGCCAATTTCAAATGATGTCATTTCGTGTTGCTTGGATCTTGTGGATTTTGGATTTGAGTTAATGTTGTTTTTCTACTCGGGGATGGCAGGCTAGAGTTGGGCTTTTCAAAGAAGGCGTGCAGTTTCTCGAACTCTGTGGGTTTGAAAGAGCTGAGAAAGATGATTTTTTGGTCTTGCGCAGCGACAAGGTCGATATGGCGCTACTGAGATCAGCTGGCATGGTTTTGCACACTGCCATTACAAATCCCTTCTTTGGGCTACTTTCAATGTAAGGTGGTTTCCCCATGGAATTAGAGGCTTGATGCTTGACACTCAACAGAGCACTAACTTCTAGTTGATTTGACGACTTCTATTGGACTTGAATTTGTATAGTAGCCTGAATCAGATATTCTATTTATTTGAACTTTAATGCCTCCTATAAATGTACTTGTATGCATATGGTGTGTACTATGTAGTTTAATCTTCCCTCCCATCCCCTGCCCCTCAGATATACAAGTGTATAACAGTGATTGAAACTATTTAAGTGGGAATCTAAATTTAGAATTAGACTAATCATTCAATCTATGGAAAAGGGACAAAGTTACCTTGAACTATCTGAAATGGAGCACATATGACCTTCATTTATTTTTGGTATAAAAAATACTCCTTCCGTCTAATTAAAGGACCACAAATGTCCTTCCTTTTAATGGACTGCCACTAGATCCTACTTGGCATCTGATATTTCAAAAAGTTACCTACATACATGGTTGTCCATCTAGGCAGCCAACTGGCTAAAACACCTCCTTTAAATTGATGCCTTCTTCTCCCATTTAGAACTCAAATTTCAGATTTCTTTAAAAAAAAAACTTTCTTCTATTACAATTATTTGTTATAAAAGAAATTATTAAATGATGGAAAGAAGGAGATAATTACAACTTAAAAGCAACATTATGATGTTAACAGAAACAAATAGATAATCGAATAATTATAGCTCAACTAAGATAACTTGCAGATGCAGTAAAAACATTCTAGTATGGCATTTCCTGATCTCTTTGAGAATGTTCTATTTAATTACAACACAAAAGCTTCTTTTTTGAATTCCAAAGTCATTTCCAGCACGCCTTGATCGCTACATTTCCAAGATTTTCTTTGAAAAGACAGCAAAAGCTTATAATCTATTGTAATCATTTCCTTCTATCCACCATTTAATAATTTCTTTTACAACAAATAATTGTAATGGAAGAAAGTTATTTTAAGAAATTAGAGAAGAAAATTGAAATTAGGGTTTTAAATGGAGAAGAAGACATAATTTAAAGGGGGAGTGTTTTATCCACGTTGGCTGCCTAGGTGGACAGCTATGTAGGCAATTTTTTGACACGTCGGATGCCAAGTATTATCTAGTAGTAGTCCATTAAAAGGAAGGTGTTAGAATGTATGCATCCACTTATCAGTCAAGGACCAGTTCCTTAGCACAGCTACAATAACATAAAGTAAAATAAGTGCTGAAAGTAAAGTGTGAACAAACAACTTTACGTGGAAACCTACTTGCTCAAGGGAGTAAAACCACGACCTAGCCTGCGAGGACTTTTCAAACTTCTTTCACTAATCTTCTTCAAGCAAAAGCAAAAGCAAGTTTACAAACTAAGATTAGCCTGCTAATCCCAACTCTAAGCAATACCTCCTATTACTTAGATGAGCCAGAGCAGATACTACACTGCCCACTAAGCTACGTAACTCTAGATAACTTAGACTTCAACAAAGCAATGCATTCATTGCCCACTATACTAACCCTCACTGATTAATATAGACTTTAACCGTAAGACACAAAGTTAACTCTAACAATGTTCTTACAAAGACTCAAGCAACACTTTGAAACGTTTCTAACAAGAGTGAAGCGAATCCTACAAGTTAAGTTCAATACAAACAATCAAGAACATCAGCACGTACAGAAAGCACTTTTTATGTTGATCAGGTCCTTGATGTATGTGTTCTTGTGCTTGAGTTCTTCCTTGAAGATGGCTTTCTTCTTCTTAGCTTGTGAGTTTTTGCTTGCCAAATCTTGAGTTTGTATATTTTGGAAAGAGATGATATAAATCAACACAAACTCGTTGAAACACTCCTATTGGCTGAAGGCTTGCTGTTTAGAAAAGATGTGCACCTACCACATTAGAGGTGGCAGCTTTTCTGATAGCTGTCTTGTCACCTTTTCACGTCGCAGTCTTGCAGGGACCAGGTCCCTTGCAAACTTCTTTGTGAGTTCTTGAAAAGGCTTGTTGGCTGACTTCCTTCTTAGGATGAATGAATTTAATATGGTGTTTGTCATGTAGAAAATATCAACCATAAAGAGTTATTACCCGTTGGACAAACACTCTCGTCCATTCTGATTGGTGTAGTACGTTGACGCCTCATCAACCTCTGACACGATAGCTCTACAGCTGTACCCCATTATAGATCTGGACGAGAGAACTCTGCCTGGGATTAGGTCCCTGCGTTTGTGAGACACTGAAGCATACAATCTCATCCGTTCTTCCTATTGGTGTAGGACATTGCACTTTTCACCTACCACCTGACATGACAGCTTTACAGCTGTACTCCATTTGTATCTGGACGAGAGTACTCTGTCAGGGACCAGGTCCCTGCATTTGTGAGGATCATCAAAACACCTAGAATATAACATTTTCCCCCTTTTTGATGATTACACACAAATATTCCTCACACTAAGTTTATTCATTCATTTCCCTGTCAGTAGTCCCAATAACAAGGATCTGGTTCCTTGTTAGATCGATAAGTTTGTTAAATCATCAAAACTTCATATCAATTTCAAACTAACACTCATATCAGCTTCGAACTAACATTTTTCCCCTTTTTGATGATAACATACTTACTTACCAGTTCCCCCTATCAACAAGAACTCTTCGGGTAACTGGAGTTTCATCATCTCCGAAGTTTATCAAATCATCAAAATAACATTTCCTTTTTTTTTTATGATAACAAACTTATTCACCAGTTCCCCCTATCAACAAGAACTCTTCAGATAACTGAAGTTTCATCATCCCGAAGTTTGTTAAATCATCAAAACATTAAAATAGCATTTTCCCCTTCTTTGATGATGACAAACAACTTCTTCCACCTATTGGCAGGACCAGGTCCTCTTCAAGTAGCTAGAATTGAATTCCCCTATCGGCATGACCAGGTCTTCTTCAAGTAGTTAGCATTTATTCCCTCTATCAGTATGACCATGTCCTCTTCAAGTAGCTAGCATTTAATCCTCCTAACATCATTGATCCTATACCTTAACAATTTTCCCCCTTTTGACATCATAAAAAAGGGTTAAAGTAGTAAACCAAGTTGACAGAAATGCAGTTCAAGCAAATTCATGGTCACTTGGGCAACACTGAGCATGAGTAAAAATGCATAAAGTAATAAGACAAGTCAGTAGAAACAAGACGTTTTTCATCCATAGATAAAAGATAAGCCCTCAAAGCATTGCAAATATAATTACGAATGAAAACCAAAACAATGCCCAAAAAGAGGAATGAAACTGGCATAGAAAGTTAGGAAGAGAAGAGATGACTTGGAGGAAAGGGATTAAAAGAAAGAATTAGTAGAGCATATCCCTTAGCATGGTATTTGCAAAAGCCTCTCTTGAAGTTCACATTCTTAGCTGCCCAACCTTCATATTAAAACTTTGGGGCTGCCATATTTTTTTTAACGACCTGGTCCCTCTGATAGTGCTGTTTCAGAAGTTGAGTCTTTAGGCACACTATTTCAGCATCCTTGTTAGCAAGAGAAACTATCATAGTATACAATGCAAGCCTGAGTTTCTCATGACAAAAAGATTGATGAAGTCAAACTTACTCAAGGCCTCTGAGATGAATAGAACAATAATTGAGAAACCATTTTTTTTTTATTATCAGACACCTTCTTATTCAAAATACTTTCAGTTCTCAGAATATCAACTTCTCCCTCTTTGAACATCTTATTTTCCACTTCTTTCTTTTGCATTGTGGACCTGGTCCTCTTCACACTTAAAACATCTTCATCAGAAAATTCTCGAGTAAGAACAAAGAGTTTAACAATTGGAAGTGTTTTTGAGTGAGAAGAAAATAGTTTCGGAAAACTCTGATATTTGGAAGGGAAATTGATTTTCTGTGGAAATGGAAAGAAATATGGAATATAAAGAAAGTGAGAGGATGTATTATATGAAAGAAAGAGTCATTTTGGTATTCAAAAGATGAGACAACGGTCAAATACCTGAATGACAAACTTGTGGCAATTGCAACGGTTCTCATGCATAATTCAAACTGCAATGTTAAGAGTTCTAACCTTCGAGAATGGATCAGGTTCCTCTCTTAGTTTGAATGTGATTGTCTAGATTTGTCCTGACCTCTCTTTTCCTTCAGCCCTTTTTCCATGTGTGTATACCTACAAAAGGTATGAGACTGCATTTGCTAAAATATATATAACTGAAAAACAAGGATACCTGCTCCCTCTTTGCATAGTCATGAGAGAGTTGATTGCTTTAGGCAGGATCCATTCAAGAAGGTTTCAGCATTCCCAATCATCAGTTTGATTATCTCAGCAAGGTCTTCTAAGAGCTTCAAGATGTTGCTTGATCCACAAACGTTGAACCCATCAAGCTGCACTTCCTCAATCATTTTCTGCCTCAGTTGATGAAAGAGCAACTGTATCTTGCCTTTTAGTTCCCCATGAGCGAAAGATCAGCCTATAGAATAAGCCACTCCTGAGGTACTCTTTCCATCAACTTGATACCCAGCATAATCAGCATCACCATGTACTCCAAATCAAAAAGTCTCTTGATGGACAGAATAGGACCAGGTCCCTATTTTCTTCAAATGTCTTCGGATTCTCTTAGCAGCCCTCAAATGAGATTCTTTTGTACACAAATTGAGTCTCTGAACCAGGCTCATCAGCATCCAACTTCAAGTTAGTGCCCATGAGAGTATGAATTGTCTAGGCATCCATAACATGAAACCTTTTCAACAGCTTCTCTAAACTGGTACCAGGTCCCTGTCTTTGTTCAGATATCAATTGTCCTGATCACGTTGCGTTATCTTCTTCCCTTAAGCTAAGTCATTCTGAGTACATACATGTTCATGAAAAAGGCCTTGGGTGAAGATGTCAGCCACTTGATCTTTCATTTTGCAAAACTTCATGATGACATTACCCCTTTTAACATTGTCTTGACTTCAATTATGTAAAGCCTTTTGAGCAGCTCATTGATGTACTTTTCTGGACAATTGAGGGTACCTTTAGAGGTTTGTTGAATCTGTAGTTCTAAGAAGAAATCTTTCATCATGCTCATTTAGAACTCACTACCCATGAATGCGGCAAACTCGTCACACAACAATTCAAAAGGTTGCTCCAAATATGACATCATCGATATACACTTGAATGATCAACAATTCCTTTCCTTGTGATATCAAAAAGTGGGTTTTGATAATTTTACCTCTTTTGAAGCCATTGTTGATGAAGAACTTAGACATCCTATCAGCTTATTGGGAATCGAGTGTCATACTTTTTATCTTTCAAACTGAGCTTGATTAGCTTCTTCATTCTCACCTTCAGAATTCACATTATCAGTTTGAACTGCATCATTCTTGTTCAGCACTATCTACAGGACCACGTCCCTCATCAGGTTCATAATTTGCATCAGCTTATTTGAGACTGCTGGATTCGTGAAGAGGGTGTTCTTCAGCAAGCTCACTGTTTAGATAATCTTTCTGAATCTGAAACATCTCTTCTATCTCAGAATCTTTTTTGTTTTGCAACTTACTTCTCAATTCTTCTAGACTCATTAAAAATCATATGAACCTCTTTTTCAATGCACACATTTTTATACACCGGATAGACCTTGCTGGAGGAAGAGTATCCCACAAATACTCTTTCAACATCATTGAGATTACACTTCTCACTATCATCATTTTGGTCAAAAACATGTACTATTCACCATTTCAGCCAAAAAGTCCTTTGGAATATTAACAACCTGTATATTCCACTTGAAGGATGGTCTGATCTGCTTCCTTTTAACACAAGCACCACAAACTTTGTTATCTGTAAATTTTATTTTGAGCAGATTGAGAACCAGGTCCCTTGACACAAGTTGTGCAGTAGAGAAACATTCACAATAGCACGCCTCTCATGTCATACCTCAACATTCTCACTTTGAGCACTAAGGCAAGTGAGACTGCCACAACGAACAGTAATCAGATCAGCAATACACATGTTTTTGCATTTCTTTTCTATCAAGATCATCGCACGAGAGAGCAAGTTTGTGACCACATGTTCTTTTCGATAAGAACTTAACTTTATTTCATTCATCACAAATCTATGAAACACTTAAAAGATTGTACTTCAACTGCATTGACATAGTACACATTCTCAATAGTGTGTTCCATAGATTTCTCAATCATGCCTTCACAAAAAACATACATTTTCTGTCATCGCCAAATGAGACACCTCCACTTTGAAGTGCCTTGAGAGAGAAAAAGTTTTCAATTTCCCAGTCACGTGCTTTGAGCATCCGTTATTCATGAACCAACACTGACTGCTGCTACTTCTTCTCACAAGAATACCATATTATTTGTTAGCCTTGGGAACCCACTCTAGTTGGGGTTCCCAGTAAGCAATAAAGGAGTGATAAGAGAATTATTTGTCCAGTGAGGCAGATTGATTTTTTTTCAACTTAGGAACAGGAGCACGATCAGGTCCCTTCTTCTGCCAGTTCTTCTGTTGACTAGGTCCCTTCTTCTGCTTGTTGCTCTGTTGACCAGGTCCCTTCTTCTTCCTGTTCCTCTGTTTAGAATATTTTGAGAGGTTATCTTGCGTCCTTTTCCAAGCTGGACAATCCTTTTTCAAGTGACCATCGCGACCACAATGGAGACACGACAAACTATCAGACATGGGCACATCTTTGCCATGGAGATTGTAAGAAGGACTTTTTCTTGAATTTCCTAACCCCTTCCTATCATTTTGACCTTGACTGGTAAGCTTTGCAAGCAATTTTGAGGAGTTGGTCCACTTGAGAGATTTGTTCAGTTCTTCTTTGACACGGACCAGGTCCCTCTCTAACTGATTATTTCTCTCCAAGGCCATAGAAAGTTTTGTTTCAGCAGTATTCAAACTGGCTTCTAGCTCGATTTGCAAGTTGTTGGCCTCCCCCTTACCGCTGTCATATTTCTCACTCAACATCTTTAATTTTTCCCAAAGTTCTAGATTTTCAAGTTCTAGAACTATCACTTGTTCTTCCACAACATTCATTTGGTCAACCAAGGCTATTTTTGCTTCATGAAGGATACCTAGGCTATTGTTCATCAGATCCTTTTCAGTTGTCAACTTAATGAAAGAGTCGATCATAATAGCGGCTAGACTTCTCAACTTCTTAACATAGTAAACATGTAAGTTTTGTTTAAGATAAAAAAGGCTTACCTCTTTTTCATCTTCCTCATATCAGATTTTGCCATAAAGGCTTCATCAGAGTGCTCAGAGTCATCTAAAACACTCAAGGAGTCTTCCCATGCAGTCATCTCCCTCTTTACCGTCTGGAAAAAGGTTTCTCTTCTGCTACTGCTGGCACGGACCTGGTCCCCTTCTTAGTCTTTTACTTCCTTGTGATCAACTTCAAGCACAGGACAGTCTTTCATGGTGTGACCTGGTTGATCACGCTTATAACACATGTCACTAGAGCTTGTAGCGTTGTCATGAGCTTCTTCCTTCATGGAACCTCCACGTTTACTCACAAGTTTTTGAAATTTCTAAGTAAGATAGTCCATGGTCTCATCTACTTCAAGGTTCTCACATTGTGACACCTTGGAGGCTAGTGATTCATCCATTTCTGCATCTCCCTTCTGATCAGCANTGGTTGATCACGCTTATAACACATGTCACTAGAGCTTGTAGCGTTGTCATGAGCTTCTTCCTTCATGGAACCTCCACGTTTACTCACAAGTTTTTGAAATTTCTAAGTAAGATAGTCCATGGTCTCATCTACTTCAAGGTTCTCACATTGTGACACCTTGGAGGCTAGTGATTCATCCATTTCTGCATCTCCCTTCTGATCAGCATCCCCAGTCAGATCTGCCCTTGTTTCCTCAGCTTCCTCATAGGTAGTTCTCAGCAGATCCCAAATTTCTTTAGCTGATTCGCACGAAGAAATCAGATTATATACATTAGGTCCGATTCCACACATTAAGAACTTCTTAGCCTTGTGATTTTTCTCAACTTTTTGTTTGTCAAATTCATTGTATTGTTGTCGAGTTTTGACAACGACCCTTGTGACATCCCCATATTTTACTTCTATAGATGACACATAGGGACCCTTACAAATAACATCCCACAGCTCACAGTCCTCAGCCATTATGAAGTCAAACATGCAATGTTTCCACCACCGATAATACTGACCATCAAACAAGGGTGGCCTTGTCAAAGACCGACCTTCTTGCCATCTCAACGGAGCAGCCATTCTTTCCACAGGAATCTCTCTTAGTGTTAACCAGCTAGAGAGCACATGTGTCCACTTATCAATCAAGGACCAGGTCCTCAGCACAGTTACAATAACAGAAAGTAAAATAAGTGCTGAAAGTAAAGTGTGAACAAATAACTTTACTTGGAAACCTCCTTGCTCAAGGGAGTAAACCCACGACCTGGCCTGCCAGGACTTTTCAAACTTCTTTCACTAATATTCTTCAAGCAAAAGCAAAAGCAAGTTTACAAACTAAGATTAGCCTGCTAATCCCAACTCTAAGAAATACCTCTTATTTCTTAGATGAGCCAGAGCAGATACTACACTGCCCACTAAGCTACCTAACTCTAGATAACTTAGACTTCAACAAAGCAATGCATTCATTGCCCACTATACTAACCCTCACTGATTAATATAGACTTTAACCATAAGACACAAAGTTAACTCTAACAATGTTCTTACAAAGACTTAAACAACACTTTGAAACGTTTCTAACAAGAGTGAAGCGAATCCTACAAGTTAAGCTCAATACAAACAATCAAGAACAACAGTAGGTACGAAAATCACTTTTTATGTTGATCAGGTCCTTGATGTATGTGTTCTTGTGCTTGAGTTCTTCCTTGAAGATAGCTTTCTTCTTTTTAGCTTGTGAGATTTTGCTTGCCAAATCTTGAGTTTGTGTATTTTGTAAAGAGATGATATAAATCAACACAAACTCGTTAAAACACTCTTATTGGCTGAAGGCCTGCTGTTTAGAAAAGATGTGCACCTACCACATCAGAGGTGGCAGCTTTTCTGACAGCTGTCTTGTCACTTTTTCACGTCGCAGTCTTGCAGGGACCAGGTCCTTTGCAAACTTCTTTGTGAGTTCTTGAAAAGGCTTGTTGGCTGACTTCCTTCTTAGGATGAATGAATTTAATATGGTGTTTGTCATGTAGAAAACATCAACCATAAAGAGTTATTACCCGTTGGACAAACACCCTCGTCCATTCTGATTGGTGTAGTACGCTGACGCCTCACCAACCTCTGACACGACAGCTCTATAGTTGTACCCCATTATAGATCTGGACAAGAGAACTCTGCCTGGGACCAGGTCCCTGCGTTTGTGAGACACTAAAGCATACAATCTCGCCCGCTCTTCCTATTGGTGTAGGACATTGCTCTTTTCACTTACCACCTGACATGACAACTTTACAGCTGTACTCCATTTGTATCTGGACGAGAGCACTCTGTCAGGGACCAGGTCCCTGCATTTGTGAGGATCATCAAAACACCTAGAATATAACATAAGGTATTTGTGGTCCTTTAGTTAGACACGAGGGGAATTTTTTACCAAAAATAAACAGAGAGTATATGTGCTCAATATCAGATAATTCAAGGGTCATTTTAACCCTTTTTCATACAATCTATTACAATGAATATGGAAGACCGACACCATTAGAAGATATAAATAATAGATTTTTCTCACATTACACTTGAGTGGGAGGGTGGTAAATGATAAGAGATGGCAATGAAGCAAGGTGGGGCGGTTGCGGGGTGAACCCCCATAAACCCGTAAAAAATTTAATCTGCCCCGCCCCGCCCCGCCCCACATAACTAATTTACAATTTTCGATCCGCCCACCCCTCCCCACATTAAATCGCTTCGCATAAATTTTCTTATTATTATTTTTTTCACTTTCTTATTTGGCTTAAACTTCGATTATAATTTTTTTGAATGTTGAAATTATTAATTCTATATATGAAATACAAATTAAAAAGTTAACGCTTTGGTTCAAATTTAACAAAAATGTTTTTTTAATAAAAAAATAAAAAATATCAATCGTTATACAGTAAAGTAGAGGCTAGAGCTTAAGATGGAATAAGCTCTACTTTTTTTCATCATTGAAGTTTATCTTAAAAAATTTAGTTGGGAATAAAGTATCAACTATTATATACCGTATATAGAAAGGAAAGAAAAAACTTCAGTTTCGTATATAGCATAAAACAAAAAAAAAATCCACTTCACCGGACCCAAAAGAATACTTCTTTTCAACCCACACCCTCCTGCCCCGCACCCACCCTACACCCGCAATCATGTCCGCCCGCCCCATCCCACATAGGCCTAAATTTGCTCCATCCCACCTCATTGTCATCCCAATAAATGATGGTCTTAAAATCTCTAAATTGTAAACCAGAGAAAAAAAAAACATACTTTCAAGTAAAGAATCTAGTGACAAGTTTATTTTTTATGAGAAAAGATTCTATCACAGATGTATATGTTAATTGTTTTGACTGACGAGCCATACGAATCAACATGATTTTAAGAGTAATTGATATTCTGAATTCACATGCTTAAATCAA
The DNA here is from genome assembly GCF_019186545.1 of Solanum stenotomum. Lineage (NCBI taxonomy): Eukaryota > Viridiplantae > Streptophyta > Magnoliopsida > Solanales > Solanaceae > Solanum > Solanum stenotomum. The sequence continues at coordinate 12,891,859 of NC_064288.1, forward strand.
TTAAGACTTCATTTCTTTGCACTTAATGGAGGTTTGAATTTAGATCATTCATAATTGCTTACTTTAAGTACCTATTTGGTCTAAATAGATTTTAATCTATAAGATCTTGATTTTTCATATATATATTATCAAGATGTATTATTGTGTAGAGGCTTTCTACTCAAGGTATGTGCTACAACATTAGCCTTTCAAGGATGATACAAAATGGTCATATCGTAGTTCTTCAAAACTCAAGTCATCTACATTGCCTCAAGTTTAAATCCCTCTAACAAGTCTATTAGAAAGTCGAATTAGCCACTTTTAACTTAGCCCAAACAATGCCCAAAAACTCTCATTTCTTTCTTTCTTGGTCAACAACCAAACACATTCTTCATTTTTTGAAGGAGCAGACAACTTCTATGATCACTGAAGACCTCACAATGCACCCCATACAAATAGTGACGCCACAACTTAAGCACAAAAATCATAACTGCCAACTCCAAATCATGAGTAGGGTAATTCTTTTCATGGATCTTCAACTGTCTAGAAGCATAAACAATTATCTTTCCCTTCTCCATCAAAGCACCACCCAAATCGACCCCTCCGACCCCTTAAGCATCACAATATACAGTAAAGCATCACACCCTCCTTAGGATTAATTAATTAGGATAAAAAAACTCACAAAATACCCATTAGGTCCCTCAAGTCTTTTTCCTACTAAATAAGGTGAATAATATTTGTGTAAACACACATATTTTCAATATAACAAATCAGAGAAATAATTTTAAATAACTAACATCAATATAAAAAATTTCGCTTAATTAATAACCAAAAATTATTTTGTTTGGAACTTTGTATTAGAATAAGCAAATAGCTCTGCTATGGAAAAATTAACAGTTTTTTGTGACAAACTTAGAAGTAGAAAAACTAAACTCTTGTGCATATGATAGGAGAGTTGTACGGTTTCTAAAACTGATTTATAAAACTTTTTAAGGGTGGTTGAAAGAACGTTATGATTTTGAAACTTCATGAGAAAACTCAATAGAGCATAACTAAGATAGTTTTGTATTTCAGAGAAAAATGATTTTTTTTATTGTTTTTGTTAAATGTAATAAGTTTTTGGTTCAATGAAATAAGATGATATATTTAGTGATTTTTCGTTATGAAGTTTTTTATTTGTTGTTGATTAGTTGTGAAGTTTATTTATTTGAAAAATTTTAATATAAGGAAAATGATTTTTAAAAGGCTCACTTACAAGTGCTTGTAGTTGCACAGCATCATAAATTTATAATCGCATTCTATTACCAGCTACACTTGTAGCAATCCATGGTACCTCAGAAAGCTCTAGACTGCATCCATAAACGAATGCTTCTTTCAGAGATATGATATGTGCTCTCATTTTTAAATTTCATTCTCTTATGATTTTAAGAGTGTCATCCTCCTCTTTTGATATCTTAAAATTCTCATCTTTTAATGATATCTTTAAAAAATTTATATGTTAGTTTTCGTTAGATGCAATGAGATAATTGATCTTCCACTGAAATCCTCCAAATCCACGTAAACCTTATCTATTGTCACAAAACGCAAAATCACATCTAATAAAATAAAGTTTTTCAATAATAAGTTTCTTTTTTATACTTTTTGAAAACAACTATAATACAATATTAGAATTACCTATGTCATCATAATCGACGTGTTATTTTTAACATGAAAATTTGGATTCAAATTCTCCATTGCCTTGAAATATGGTAACCGACACATAGACTTGTGACAAATACTTGGCATATTTAACGCCTGCCCATGTCAAATATAAATCTATATATATATATATATATATATATATATATATATAAAGCTGAATATAGAAAAGTTGATGTGGCATCTCTCTATAGCCACCATTTCATTTTATATT
>NC_064288.1:12897401-12920279 GCF_019186545.1 Solanum stenotomum
CTGATCTCTTTGAGAATTTTCTATTTAATTACAACACAAAAGCTTCTTTTTTGAATTCCAAAGTCATTTCCAGCACGCCTTGATCGCTACATTTCCAAGATTTTCTTTGAAAAGACAGCAAAAGCTTATAATCTATTGTAATCATTTCCTTCTATCCACCATTTTATAATTTCTTTTACAACAAATAATTGTAATGGAAGAAAGTTATTTTAAGAAATTTGAAATTAGGGTTCTAAATGGAGAAGAAGACATAATTTAAAGGGGGAGTGTTTTATCCACGTTGGCTGCCTAGGTGGACAGCTATGTAGGCAATTTTTTGACACGTCGGATGCCAGGTAGTATCTAGTAGTAGTCCGTTAAAAGGAAGGCGTTGGAATGTATGCGTCCACTTATCGGTCAAGGACCAGGTCCTTAGCACAGTTACAATAACAGAAAGTAAAATAAGTGTTGAAAGTAAAGTGTGAACAAACAACTTTACGTGGAAACCTCCTTGCTCAAGGGAGTAAAACCACGACCTGGCCTACCAGGACTTTTCAAAGACTCAAACAGCACTTTGAAACATTTCTAACAAAAGTGAAGCGGATCCTACAAGTTAAGCTCAATACAAACAATCAAGAACAGCAGCAGGTACGGAAAACACTTTTTATGTTGATCAGGTCCTTGTTGTATGTGTTCTTGTGCTTGAGTTCTTCCTTGAAGATAGCTTTCTTCTTTTTAGCTTGTGAGTTTTTGCTTGCCAAATCTTGAGTTTGTGTATTTTAAAAAGAGATGATATAAATCAACACAAACTCGTTGAAACACTTCTATTGGCTGAAGGCCTGCTGTTTAGAAAAGATGTGCACTTACCACATTAGAGGTGGCAGCTTTTCTGATAGCTGTCTTGTCACCTTTTCACGTCGCAGTCTTGCAAGGACCAGGTCCCTTGCAAACTTCTTTGTGAGTTCTTGAACAGGCTTGTTGGCTGACTTCCTTCTTAGGATGAATGAATTTAATATGGTGTTTGTCATGTAGAAATTATCAACCATAAAGAGTTATTACCCGTTGGACAAACACCCTCGTCCATTCTGATTGGTGTAGTACGTTGACGCCTCACCAACCTCTGACACGACAGCTCTACAGCTATACCCCACTATAGATCTGGACGAGAGAACTCTGCCTAGGACCAGGTCCCTGCGTTTGTGAGATACTGAAGCATACAATCTCGTCCGCTTTTCCTATTGGTGTAGGACATTGCACTTTTCACCTACCACCTGACATGACAGCTTTACAGCTATACTCCATTTGTATCTGGACGAGAGCACTCTGCCAGGGACCAGGTCCCTGCATTTGTGAGGATCATCAAAACACCTAGAATATAACATTTTCCCCTTTTTTGATGATTACACACAAATATTCCTCACACTAAGTTTATTCATTCATTTCCCTGTTAGCAATCCCAATAACAAAGATCTGGTTCCTTGTTAGATCGATAAGTTTGTTAAATCATCAAAACTTCATATCAACTTCGAACTAACACTCATATCAGCTTGGAACTAACATTTCCCCCCTTTTTGATGATAACATACTTACTCACCAGTTCCCCCTATCAACAAGAACTCTTCGGGTAACTGGAGTTTCATCATCCCCGAAGTTTGTCAAATCATCAAAACATCAAAAAAGCATTTCCCCTTTTTTTTTTATGATAACAAACTTATTCACCAGTTCCCCTAATCAACAAGAACTCTTCAGATAACTGGAGTTTCATCATCCCGAAGTTTGTCAAATCATCAAAACATTAAAATAGTATTTTCCCCATTTTTGATGATGACAAACAACTTCTTCCCCCTATCTACAGGACCAGGTCCTCTTCAAGTAGCTAGAATTGAATTCCCCTATCGGCATGACCAAGTCTTCTTCAAGTAGTTAGCATTTATTCCCCTTATCAGTATGACCATGTCCTCTTCAAGTAGCTAGCATTTAATCCTCCTAACATCATTGATCTCATACCTTAACAATTTTCCCCCTTTTGACATCATAAAAAAGGGTTAAAGCAGTAAACCAAGTTGACAGAAATGCAGTTCAAGCAAATTCATGGTCACTTGGGCAACACTGAGCATGAGTAAAAATGCATAAAGTAATAAGACAAGTCAGTAGAAACAAGACGTTTTTCATCCATAAATAAAAGATCAGCCCTCAAAGCATTGCAAATATAATTACGAATGAAAACCAAAACAGTGCCCAAAAAGAGGAATGAAACTGACATAGAAGGTTAGGAAGAGAAGGGATGACTTGGAGGCAAAGGATTAAAAGAAAGAATTAGTAGAGCATATCTCTTAGCATGGTATTTGCAAAAGCCTCTCTTGAAGTTCACATTCTTTGCTACCCAACCTTCATATTGAAACTTTGGAGCTGCCATATTTTTTATTTTTTTTTAACAACCTGGTCCCTCTGATAGTGTTGTTTCAGAAGTTGAGTCTTTAGGCACACTATTCCAGTATCCTTATTAGCAAGAGCAACTATCATAGTATACAATGCAAGCCTGAGTTTCTCATGACAAAAAGATTGATGAAGTCAAACTTACTCAAGGCCTCTGAGATGAATAGAACAATAATTGAGAAACCATTTTTTTTATTATCAGACACCCTCTTATTCAGAATACTTTCAGTTCTCAGAATATCAACTTCTCCCTCTTTGAACATCTTCTTTTCCACTTCTTCATTTTGCATTGTGAACCTGGTCCTCTTCACACTTAAAACATCTTCATCAGAAAATTCTCGAGTAAGAACAAAGAGTTTAACAATTGGAAGTGTTTTTGAGTGAGAAGAAAATAGGATTTCGGAAAACTCTGATATTTGGAAGGGAAATTGATTTTCTGTGGAAATGGAAAGAAATATAGAATATAAAGAAAGTGAGAGGATGTATTATATGAAAGAAAGTGTCATTTTGGTATTCAAAAGATGAGACAGCGGTCAGATACCTGAATGACAGACTTGTGGCAATTGCAACGGTTCTCATGCATAATTCAAACTGCAATGTTAAGAGTGCTAACCTTCGAGAATGGACCAGGTCCCTCTCTTAGTTTGAATGTGATTGCCTAGATTTGTCCTGGCCTCTCTTTTCCTTCAGCCCTTTTTCCATGTGTGTATACCTACAAAAGGTATGAGACTGCATTTGCTAAAACATACATAACTGAAAAACAAGGATACCTGCTCCCCCTTTGCATAATCATGAGAGAGTTGATTGCTTTAGGCTGGATCCATTCAAGAAGGTTTCAGCATTCCCAATCTTTAGTTTGATTATCTCTGCCAGGTTTTCTAAGAGCTTCAAGATGCTGCTTGATCCACAAATGTTGAACCCATCACGCTGCACTTCCTACACCATTCTCTGCCTCAGTTGATGAAAGAGCAACTGAATCTTGCCTTTTAGTTCCCCATGAGCAAGAGATCAACCTATAGAATAAGCCACTCCTGAGGTACTCTTTCCATCAACTTGATACCCAGCATAATCAGCATCACCATGTACTCCAAATCAAAAAGTCTCGTGATGGAAACAATAAGACCAGGTCCCTATTTTCTTCAAATGTTTTTGGATTCTCTTGGCACCCCTCAAATGAGATTCCTTTGTACACAAATTGAGTCTCTGAACCAGGCTCGTCATCATCCAACTTCAAGTTAATGCCCATGAGAGTATGAATTGTCTAGGCATCCATAACATGAGACCTTTTCAGCAGCTTCTCTAAACTGGTACCAGGTCCCTGTCTTTGTTCAGACATCAATTGTCCTGATCACGTTGTGTTATCTTCTTCCCTTAAGCTAAGTCACTCTGAGTACATACATGTTCATGACAAAGGCCTTGGGTGAAGATGTCAGCCACTTGATCTTCCATTTTGCAAAACTTCATGATGACATTACCCCATTTTAACACTGTCTTGACTTCAATTATGTAAAGCCTTTTGAGCAGCTCATTGATGTACTTTTATGGACAATTGAGGGTACCTTTAGAGGTTTGCTGAATATGTAGTTCTAAGAAGAAATCTCCCATCATGCTCATTTAGAACTCACTACCCATGAATGCGGCAAACTCTTCACACAACAATTCAAAAGGTTGCTCCAAAGATGACATCATCAGTATACACTTGAATGATCAACAATTCCTTTCCTTATGATATCAAAAAGTGGGTTTTGACAATTTTACCTCTTTTGAAGCCATTATTGATGAAAAACTTGGACATCCTATCAGCTTATTAGGAATCGAGTGTCATACTTTTCATCTTTCAAACTGAGCTTGATCAGCTTCTTCATTCTCACCTTCATAATTCACATTATCAGTTTGAACTGCATCATCCTTGTTCAACACTGTCTACAGGACCAGGTCCCTCATCAGGTTCATAATCTGCATCAGCTTCTTTGAGATCGCTGGATTCGTGAAGAGGATGTTCTTCAGCAAGCTCACTGTTTAGATCATCTTTCTGAATCTGAAACATCTCTTCTATCTCAGAATCTTTTTTGTTTTGCAACTTACTTCTCAATTCTTCTAGACTCATTAAAAATCATATGAACCTCTTTTTCAATGCACACATTTTTATACACCGGATAGACCTTGCTGGAGGAAGAGTATCCCACAAATACTCTTTCAACATCATTGAGATTACACTTCTCAATATCATCATTTTGGTCACAAAACATGTACCATTCACCATTTCAGCCAAAAAGTCCTTTGGAATATTAACAGCCTGTATATTCCACTTAAATGATGGTCTGATCTGCTTCCTTTTAACACAAGCACCACAAACATTGTCATCTGTAAATTTTATTTTGAGCAGATCGAGGACCAGGTCCCTTGACACAAGTTGTGCAATAGAGAAATATTCACAATAGCACGTCTCTCATGTCATAACTTAGAGTTCTCACTTTGAGCACTAAGGCAAGTGAGACTGCCACAACGAACAGTAATCAGATCAGCAATACACATGTTCTTGCATTTCTTTTCTATCAAGATCATCGCACGAGAGAGCAAGTTTGTGACCACATGTTCTTTTCGATAAGAACTTAACTTTATTTCATTCATCACAAATCTATGAAACACTTTAAAGATTGTACTTTAACCATTGACATAGTACACATTCTCAATAGTGTGTTTCATAGATTTCCCAATCATGCCTTCACAAAAAACATACCTTTTCTGTCATCGCCAAATGAGACACCTCCACCTTGAAATGCCTTGAGAGAGAAGAATTTTCAGTTTCCCAATCACGTGCTTTGAACATCCGCTATTCATGAACAAACACTGACTGCTGTTACTTCTTCTCACAAGAATACCATATCACTTGTTAGCCTTGGGAACCCACTTTAGTTGGAGTTCCCAGTAAGCAGATAAAGGAGTGATAAGAGAATTCTTTATCCAGTGAGGCAGATTGATTTTTTTTCAACTTAGGAACAGGAGCAAGACCATGTCCCTTCTTCTGCCAGTTCTTCTGTTGACTAGGTCCCTCCTTCTGCTTGTTGCTCGGTTGACCAGGTCCTTTCTTCTTCTTGTTCCTCTGTTTAGAATATTTTGAAAAGTTATCTTGGGTCCTTTTCCAAGTTGGACAATCCTTCTTCAAGTGACCATCGCGACCACAATGGAGACATGGCAAACTATTAGACATGGGCACATCTTTGCCATGGAGATTATAAGAAGGACTTTTGCTTGAATTTCCTAACCCCTTCCTATCATTTTGACCTTGACTGGTAAGCTTTGCAAGCAATTTTGAGGAATTGGTTCACTTGAGAGATTTGTTCAGTTCTTCTTTGACACGGACCAGGTCCCTCTCTAACTGATTATTTCTCTCCAAGGCCATAGAAAGTTTTGTTTCAGCAATATTCAAACTAGCTTCTAGCTCGATTTGCAAGCTGCTGGCCTCCCCCTTACCGCTGCCATATTTCTCACTCAGCATCTTTAATTTTTCCCTAAGTTCTAGATTTTCAACTTCTAGAACTATCACTTGTTCTTCCACAACATTCATTTGGTCAACCAAGGCTATTTTTTCTTCATGAAGGATACCTAGGCTATTGTTCATCAAATCATTTTCAGTTGTCAACTCAATGAAAGAGTCGATCAAAATAACGGCTAGACTTCTCAACTTCTTAACATAGTAAACATGCTAGTTTTGTTTAAGATCAAAAAAGCTTACATCTTCTTCATCTTCTTCATCATCAGATTTTGCCATAAAGGCTTCATCAGAGTGCTCAGAGTCATCTAAAACACTCGAGGAGTCTTCCCATGCAGTCATCTCCCTCTTTACCGTCTGGAAAAAGGTTTCTCTTTTGCTACTGCTGGCACGGACCTGGTCCCCTTCTTAGTCTTTTACTTCCTTGTGATCAACTTCAAGCACAGGACAGTCTCTCATGGTGTGACCTGGTTGATCACGCTTATAACACATGTCACTAGAGCTTGTAGAGGTGTCATGAGCTTCTTCCTTCATGGAACCTCCACGTTTACTCACAAGTTTTTGAAATTTTTAAGTGAGATAGTCCATGGTCTCATCTACTTCAAGGTTCTCACATTGTGACACCTTGGAGGCTAGTGATTCATCCCTTTCTGCATCTCCCTTTTGATCAGCATCCCCAGTCAGATCTGCCCTTGTTTCCTCAGCTTCCTCATAGGTAGTTCTCAGCAGATTGATATACCGTGAGTTTACGGTATTTCTAATACATTTCACTTACAAGTTGTGTGTGTCTAGGGCCTTTTTATATTGGTTTTTATGTATTTTATCATGTTTTGCAGGAAAGGTGTTCAGGCGCGGAAGTTTAGAGACAGCTGAAGGAAATGCAGAAAAAGGCATCCACGGAGGTCATCTACGGACCGTAGGTCCATTCACGGTCCGTAGGTGATGACCGTAGATCAGCAGGAATGTGTTGAGGACAAATCAGGGAAATCTGACCAAGTGTGGAACCACGGTGCCCATTGACGGTCCGTAGATTGATCTACGGACCGTACTGTTGATCCGTAGAGTGAGACTGCGAGGGTTCCAGTACCTGATTTTTGAAGATGCTAAGTATGGAGCTACGGAAGGGATTGACGGACCGTAGGTCGATCTACGGTCCGTGCTGCTGGTCCGTCGTTTGCTTCAGAGAAGCTGATTGTTGGATGCTGAAATATTTTCTAAGTCCCGAGTGACGGAAGGGACTTACGGACCGTAGATCAATCGACGGTCCGTAAGTCAGTCTCGTGGATCGAAGACGCGTACCTGAACAAAACTTTCCTTAATTTGTTTCCTTTTTTATTTAGGATTTGTTTTCTATAAATAGGACATGTAAACCTCGTTTTTGGGGGTTAGACACTATTATTCTATTTTTGCTTTGTAACTTTGGAGATTAATTTGCAACCCTAGCAATTATTGATTTCCCAAGTTCGTTTTGAAGATTTTGGCTTTGCAATTCAAGTTAATTTTCTGGGTTTATTATTCTCTTTACGTAAGTTCATGATTTCTCCATCTACAATTATGAATTGTGTTCTTGCTAATATGAGTAACTAAATCCACAACTAGGGTTGTGGGAACCATGATCGATTAACAAAGTATGAATAGTAAATAAGCAATTCTTGACTAGTATTTTGCATGCATTGATAATTCTTTCGTTTAGAAGTCTTTTTAACGGTGGCCAACGTTAGAACTCGCCTTGTTACTACTTGCCGGACCAAGGAGGTAATTAACAAGAAAAGAATTATCAACATAGATTTAGTGTGATACTATCTAATAGGCTAGTGTCGATTGGTGCGAAGTAATAACTAAGCCAAACATCGATTATGATGTCTAATATGAGGTAAAGGTAAGGGTTAGTAAATTATACACACGTAGCCGGACCAAGGTGCGGGGTGAAATTCTCTAGATGCCGGACCAAGGATTTAGAGATACCTAACTTATCACTTTGCATGTAATACACTAGAAAAGGATTGCTATTACTAGGATTACTGCGTTATGAGATTGTGGGGAACACGTATACCCTAGTTATTTCTCTTACCTTGATAACAACCAAAGTTGAGTTTGATTATTGATTACTTATTAAGTTCTTACTATTTGTTTCACACAAGCACAACCCTCTTTTTATTACCTGTTTTCTGGAAATAATTTGACTAATTGAATATAATTGTTGGTTAAAGTAAAGTCTAAACCATTTTCCTCGTGGGATCGATCCCAACCTACAAGTTGGGTTCTTTACTTGATAACGATCGCTTATACTTCTGTAAGGAGGTGTAATTTGAGCGTATCACAGATCCCAAATTTCTTTAGCTGATTCGCACGAAGAAATCAGATTATATACATTAGGTCCGATTCCACACATTAAGAACTTCTTAGCCTTGTGATTTTTCTCAACTTTTCGTTTGTCAAATTCATTGTATTGCTGTCGAGTTTTGACAACGACCCTTGTGACATCCCCATATTTTACTTCTATAGATGGCACATAGGGACCCTTACAAATAACATCCCACAGCTCACAGTCTTCAACCATTATGAAGTCAAACATGCAATGTTTCCACCACCGATAATACTGACCATCAAACAAGGGTGGCCTTGCCAAAGACCGACCTTCTTGCCATCTCAGCGGAGCAGCCATTCTTTCCACAGAAATCTCTCTTGGTGTTAACCAGCTAGAGAGCACCTTCTCTGATACCACTTGTTGGAATGTAGGAGAGAGATAAATAAAATATTTGATTTTTTAAAATTTTTAACTAGTTTTTTTTATTAAAAGATAAATAGTTGTAAAGAAGAAAATTTTTGTGAATAATAATAAGAATAAATTACGATGATAACGAGGAGAGATAATAAAATTTTTATTTTTAAAAAACTATAAAAATAGAAGGTAAAAAAATGTTTTTTAAAATAATAATAAATTATAGTAATGATAAGGAGAGATGAACACAATAAATTGTACAAATGGTAAGAAGATAGATAAATAAGATAAATATATTTATCATAATCATAATATAAAGGTGTGTACTATAAATATGTTAAACAATTATTACTCATTAAGATACTATTTATAACTTCTTTTGAGTTTTTAAACATAAATATAAATAAGAATAAAATATTTAAAAGTCAAGAAAATGAGAAAAAGGATAATTTAAATTCTTGGTCAATATATATATATATATATATATATATATATCAAGAGAAAAAATTAAAAGAAAAGAAAAGGATTTATTTAAATAATAATAATAATAATAATAATAATAATAATAATAAATTAATAATAGTGATAATAAGGACAAGAAATAAATAAGATTTTCTTTAGACAACAAAAGGGGAATTAAAAAAAATGTTTTATAGAAACAACAAGAAAAAACAAAAAAGTAATTATAATAAATTGTACCAATAGTTCAGAGAAAGATAAATAAAATATTTAAGATCTATTTTTTAAAAAAGAAATTATAAATCAAAAGAAAGAAAACAATTAAGGAAAAAGAGAATTTTTTTAATAAGAAAAATTAATTATGATAATAATGAGGAGAGATCAACAAGAATTTTTATTTTAAAAATCTATAACAGTAGAAGGTGTAAAAAAGTAAATTGTAGTAATAGTAATGATAGAGAGGTGAAAAGTATTTACTATTTAATAAATTGTAATAATGATGAGGGGAGAAATAAATAAAATATTTATTATTATTTTTTTGCAGATTTTATAAATCAAAAGATCGTAAAAAAATTTCAAAAAAAGAAGAAGATAAATGATATTCCTGACCAAAGTGAGGTTCTGCATCAGTCTTTTATCTTCCACCTTTATATTTTCCTAAATTGAGATATGAATCTTCAATTATAGTACTTAAGAATGATTAATAAAAAAATTAATGTTTGTGCGTAATTGCAATACAAATTTAAAATTTTTCTTTTATCTTGTGTTGCAATTTATGAATTTTAGATAAATATTATGTATGACAAATATTTAAAAAGTTATATTTTTTATACAAAATTTACTTCTATGACTTTGCTACAATAAAACTTTTGCCTGTTGACCATTTGTGTTCTTTTCATTTAGTTCAAAAAATCAAACACATCATATAATATATTCAATACTTGTATGGTCCATTTTTTTCAAGTGCATCAACAATTCAGCAAAGCGATTATGATTTAATTAAAAGAAAATATTTATTATTTTAAATTTCAATTCTAATCAATAGCGAAAAAAATTCACACTATATTGAATTATTTCAACAGTTATTATTACATTGCTTAAATTGTATTTGATAATAACTAGAACTTAAAATTTAAATCTATTTGAATTTGAAAATTAGGAAAGATTCTTAAAATATTTTTGATATTCAAATATAAGAAATGATTTATTTAAATATTTTTTAATTATTTTTTTCTCATCGCGAGAAGCGCGAACATATTCACTAGTTATCTTATAAATCAGAAATAATTAGTGAACAAGATACAATAATTCTCATATCATGAAAGAAATTTTTAGTAGTAACTAATTGACGATTGACTTTAAATTTTTAGCCTAGAGTCCATAAATTACTCATTTTCTCATATATCATATATGTTCCCTTCAGTATATTCTGAACCAAAAACTTATTACTTTTAGCAATTACTGTTTGAATCATTGTCATATTATATTTTCAAGATTCTTGTTGCACATTAATCACTTTGACATTAGTTTTTTTACTCAGTTGTCAACCCTTAAGGTATGCTCCTTTGAGTTTCTTACAAAGTTTCGAAATCATAACCCTCTTTCGATCAATCCTAAAAAGTAGTCTAAACCAGTTTTAAAAATCCTACAACTCTCCTATCATATATGCACAAGAGTTTATTTTTTCTAATTTTAAGTTTGTCTTAATTTATCAAATAGCCACAAAAGGCTGATGCTTTTACCATAGCGGAGCTATTTGCCTATTCGATCACAAAGTTCCAAACAAAATATTTTTTGGTCATTTAGTTACACAGAATTAGTTACATTGATGTTAGTTATTTTAAAATTATTTCTCATTGAATATTTGATTTGTTATATTGAAAATATGTGTGACATAATTTTAAAGAAAAAAATATTTGTTTACGAAAATATCATTCACCTTATTTAGTAGGAAAAAAACTTGAGGTACCTCATAGGTATTTTTGTCAATTTTTTAATTCTAAATAATTAATCCCCATGAGGGTTTGGGCTTTAATGTGTATTGTGATGCTTTAGTGGTTGGAGGGTCAGAGGGGTCGGTTTGGGTGGTGTTTGGATGCAGAAGAGAATAATGACTGTTTATGTTTCTAAACAGTTGAAGACCCATGAAAAGTGTTGCACCCCCGTTATCGAACCAAGTCAAAATAGTTCGCAACATAAAATGTCTACGACTCTGATTTTGAAAATTATTTAGTGTTGTCACCTAATTTTAAGGAAAATATTAGGAGAACCATTCTTTAAATATGTAAATGTAAACTTTGTTTGATTTGCGAAACCGATTAAATTTTAAATGAGGATTTTGGTTAGTCGAGGGAAGGTGCTAAGCATCCCTCAACGCTATGTCCAAAGATGGTCCTTAAATTCAGTTTAGAAAATAATTATGACGATTTTATTTATTTATTTATTTTTTTTAAAAAATTGGTGATAAGTAAATTTTCATTAATTCGAGGAAAAGAGTAAAGTATGTCTCATATATACATCTATAAAAAAACGAATTTAATAATAGTATGTTTATCATGCAGTAAAATAAATAAGTAAATAAATAAATATACTTGAAAATTATGAATATTTTATACTTAGAAAATATAGATGTGTGTTAAATTCATATGAAATAAATGAGCTTATATAAATCTATCGTATATAAATGTTGACTTTAAAGAATATGATAATTTATTACTTTATTAACATCTATAGAATTAAGATGTAAAAGAAATAAAATAACATATAGGGTATAAATATATAAGAATATATATGATGTATAGTAAACATAAATCGGGCAAAAATTTAATCAAAATGGAGCTTCAAATATATTAAAATATTATGTAATCTTAGTAATCTTAAGGATATTTATTATAAAGTAAAATATGTACATGTATATTGTTCAAGACACATGAATGTTTATTATTTTATTTACATGTAGGGACAAATTTACAATAGATACATATGTAGTAACATAATATGTATGTTAAAGTGTAGAAATTTATAAACTGCATGAAAAAAGTAATCGACGTTCGTAAAAAGGGATAGTAGATATGAGAAAAATAATATGGTATGTATAACAAAATGACACATAAAATAGGGAAGGCTAGGTGTAAGAAATAAAAATAAAATAGATATACCTTGTGAGTATGACCTATATAAGGGGGGAAATTCTTATCTAAAAACGCTCTCAAGAAATAGAAAAGAAATAGAAAAATTCTACCGCTGTTAATCTTGATTTGCCAACATTCCGATGGCAGCCGCTGCCAGTGGCCAACTTTCGCTGGAGGAGTCAACGAAAATCACAAGTGACCTTCATACCATTAAAACCAATATCGTACCTTCATGGAGAACCACAAGTGATTTGGGAACAAGAGGGAGTGAATCAGATGACCGTTAATGAAAATTTGAAGTATGTAGCGATTGGTAAGTTCTCATATGACTGATAGGATATACAAGAACTAGGAAGACTTATTCCCAAACAATGTGAACTGAAAGGTGAATACAATATCGGGTTGCTGAGTAACTGACATGTTTTGATAAGGGCAATGTTATTAGAGGACTATAAGAAATGGGGAGGAGGCAGGAATAAACAACTAGAAAAGATTTGGAACAAGATTGATATAATTACCAAAAATAAATTCAATATGTTAGAGCAGGACAACCAGGAAAAGGAAGGGAGCATGAAAAATAGAATTTGACAGAAATAGAACATGACATAGATATAAAGAAAGAAACACATAAAATTCAAGAAAGCTATAATAAAGAGAGAAGAAGTAGGACACAACCTGTAAAAAAGGAAGGGGTGGTAGTTGAAATCAATGAAGAAGCCTTGCCAACATCTAATACCAATAGTGAGAACAATCGGGGGAGGTAGGGGCAAACAAAGTAAATACAACAAGAAACTTGCTAAAGGCAAGCTCAGAATCTAGAAGGGAGAAAATAGCAATTGCGGAAGGGCCAGAATTAATAGAGGAAGATGAGGAGATATTGCAACAAAAAAAGATACGGAGGACGATGAAGACATGGCGTATAACATTCAGCAGATTAGTAAAACATGTGATTTATCACCAAGACACACTAATAGTCTGAAACATAGCAAGGAGCAATAGGGAAAGGGCATCCAGTAGTAATCAATGATTGGAAAAAAAATCATATTTTGGAACATTAGGTCAATTAATACTTAATTTTTTTTTGAGAGATTAATGGATCTAAATAAAAGACATTACTATTCCTTTTATAGCCTTAATAGAACCATTTCAGAGTCCGTCAGAGTTAGATCAATACAAAAAAAGTTAAGTTTTGCGAATGCAGGGGCAAATTACTCTAGAAAAATCTGATTTTGCTAGAGAGAGGAGTGGGAAGGTAGTATATTACTGATAATGCTCAAATCACCCTCCAAAACTAATTAAAAGAGTGAGCGATCGTAGTCAGTAAAAAACGCAACGAAGAGTCGGGTCGAATCCCATAGAAAATGGTATGTCGTAGAGAATGTCTTATCAAGAAATTTAAACTTTAATTTAGCTCAATTGNTCAAGAAAGCGATAATAAGGAGAGAAGAAGTAGGACACAACATGTATCAAAGAACACAAAGGAGAAAACACAAAATTTGAAGGTAGAGGAAATTATCATAAGGAAGGTAAAAAAAGAAGGGGTGGTAGTTGAAATCAATGAAGAAGCCTTGCCAACATCTAATACCAATAGTGAGAACAATCGGGGGAGGCAGGGGCAAACAAAGTAAATACAACAAGAAACTTGCTAAAGGCAAGCTCAGAATCTAGAAGGCAGAAAATAGCAATTGCGGAAGGGCAAGAATTAATAGAGGAAGATGAGGAGATATTGCAACAAAAAAAGATACGGAGGAAGATGAAGACATGGAGTATAACAATCAACAGATTAGTAAAACATGTGATTTATCACCAAGACACACTAATAGTCTGAAACATAGCAAGGAGCAATAGGGAAAGGGCATCCAGTAGTAATCAATGATTGGAAAAAAAATCATATTTTGGAACATTAGGTCAATTAATACTTAATTTTTTTTTGAGAGATTAATGGATCTAAATAAAAGACATTACTATTCCTTTTATAGCCTTAATAGAACCATTTCAGAGTCCGTCAGAGTTAGATCAATACAAAAAAAGTTAAGTTTTGCGAATGCAGGGGCAAATTACTCTAGAAAAATCTGATTTTGCTAGAGAGAGGAGTGGGAAGGTAGTATATTACTGATAATGCTCAAATCACCCTCCAAAACTAATTAAAAGAGTGAGCGATCGTAGTCAGTAAAAAACGCAACGAAGAGTCGGGTCGAATCCCATAGAAAATGGTATGTCGTAGAGAATGTCTTATCAAGAAATTTAAACTTTAATTTAGCTCAATTGTAATANAAGCGATAATAAGGAGAGAAGAAGTAGGACACAACATGTATCAAAGAACACAAAGGAGAAAACACAAAATTTGAAGGTAGAGGAAATTATCATAAGGAAGGTAAAAAAAGAAGGGGTGGTAGTTGAAATCAATGAAGAAGCCTTGCCAACATCTAATACCAATAGTGAGAACAATCGGGGGAGGCAGGGGCAAACAAAGTAAATACAACAAGAAACTTGCTAAAGGCAAGCTCAGAATCTAGAAGGCAGAAAATAGCAATTGCGGAAGGGCAAGAATTAATAGAGGAAGATGAGGAGATATTGCAACAAAAAAAGATACGGAGGAAGATGAAGACATGGAGTATAACAATCAACAGATTAGTAAAACATGTGATTTATCACCAAGACACACTAATAGTCTGAAACATAGCAAGGAGCAATAGGGAAAGGGCATCCAGTAGTAATCAATGATTGGAAAAAAAATCATATTTTGGAACATTAGGTCAATTAATACTTAATTTTTTTTTGAGAGATTAATGGATCTAAATAAAAGACATTACTATTCCTTTTATAGCCTTAATAGAACCATTTCAGAGTCCGTCAGAGTTAGATCAATACAAAAAAAGTTAAGTTTTGCGAATGCAGGGGCAAATTACTCTAGAAAAATCTGATTTTGCTAGAGAGAGGAGTGGGAAGGTAGTATATTACTGATAATGCTCAAATCACCCTCCAAAACTAATTAAAAGAGTGAGCGATCGTAGTCAGTAAAAAACGCAACGAAGAGTCGGGTCGAATCCCATAGAAAATGGTATGTCGTAGAGAATGTCTTATCAAGAAATTTAAACTTTAATTTAGCTCAATTGTAATAGTAAGAACAATTGGGTGGATGATACCACCAACTTAATATAATCTTTGGTTATCAACTACCGCAATTAAACTAAAAATTAGACGAAATCAAGAGTTAACCAGATATCTAGGGATGCAGGGATTGAAAATCGATATCACATAGGGGTAATTGCCTTGCTCTATAGTAATGAACATTCATGATTAGGATAAATCTTCTTCATTGACGCTAATCATCTTTGATAAGAGCTTATGCCTTTTGGTGTTTTGATGATCTCCTCACAAGTGCAGGGACCTGGTCCTCTGCAGAGTATGAATACTCGTCCAGCTGTCAAAGTGTTGTACAGCTGTAAAAGTTGTCTGCGTCAGAAAAGTTGGTGAAGCTGCAGAGTACTTCACCAATCAGAAGCAAGGAGGTTGCTTGTACGTTTGGTAATAACTTTTCATGTCTAAATATATATAAAAAAATAAACTAATTCATTCATTCAAAAAGAGAGAGCCAGCACATATTCCCAAGAACTTATTAAGAGAAGTTTACAAGGGACCTGGTCCCTGCAAGACTGCGATGTGAAAGGACGACAAGACATCTGTCAGAAAAGCTGCCACTTCTGATGTGGTAGGTGCACAGCTTTTCTAAACAACAGGCTCTCAACCAATGGGCGGTCCCAAGAAATTTGTGTTCATTTTAATATAGTCCCCTCTAACAAAACAAAAACTTAAGATTTGGAAAAACAAAAACTTAGATTTTTCTCTGAAAAATTCACAAGCTTTTAAAGAAGGCCATCTTCAAGGAAGAACAATACTCATGCTCAACAAAGGGACCTGATAAAGTGTTAAAGCGTCTTTGTTGAGTTTGAGTTTTGTTAGTTTTTGCAACTTGAAATTTCTCAAGAACACTTGCAAAGACTCACTTTCAAGAAGTATTCTCCGGCAAGCACAACTAGGAACTGATCAAGCTGCAAGCATCTGAGTGTGTCTTAGGAGTTATACTTTCGTGCTTATATTGTAAATCTGTTCCTAGTCTATAAAGGATTTAGATATTTGTTTCTGTGTGGAAAGGTCTAAGTCGGTTAGAGTTAGCCGATTTAGTGAGCAGTGTTATATCTGCTCTAGCTCATTTAAGTAATAGGAGGTATTGCTTAGAGTTGGGATTAGTAGGCTAATCTCGGTTTGTAAACTTGCTTTTACTTTTGCTTGGAGAAGATTGGTGAAAGAAGCTGGAAAAGTCCTGGCAGGCCAGGTCGTGGTTTTACTCCCTTGAGCAAGGAGGTTTCCACGTAAAGTTGTTGTGCAATCTTTACTTTCAGCACTTTGTTTATTTTCTGTTATTGTAACTGTGCTGAGGACCTGGTCCCATCTAGACAAGTGGACGCATACATTCCAACAAGTGGTATCAAAGCGGTACTTTTCGTTTTGGTTAACACCAAGAAAAGAAAAGATCCAAAAGGAATGACTGCTCCACCTAATATGGAAGAAGGTGTCACGACCCGAGAGTACCCCCTAGTCGTAACATGGCGTATTCGACCCCGAAGGGGTCTTATACGAGCCACATAGTCATTCATTGCATTCAATGATGAAAATAATGCAGAATAAAAAAAAAACTTATTTACATCCACACATTTAAACTTCATTAAAACAACTTTAAAAACACACAGCGGAAGTCTAAGTCTCACATGGCCATCTTAGACACAGTCACAAAACATAAGTAGGGACACGGCCCTTTACAATCAAAAGAAGTCTATTAAGTCTATTACATGAACAAAAGAACTTAAAAGTCTTATCCTCGAATCCATGAGGACATACCAAGTCTTGGAGGAAAGCAATCCAACACTTCAAACTAGCTAGGAGGGATCACTTGCCGGAACCTACACTTATAGTAAAAATATGAAGAATATGGGTTAGTACACAAAATGTACTAAGTATGATGACCATGCAAAACATGCTTTAAAAGGGACATTTTGGTTAGAAACCATGCATTATGCCACTTTTTGAAGTACCATGAATAGTTGCATAAAAGACATACAATACAAGCATAAACATCAAGTAAGTCATAATATTACCTTTAAACAATTTCAACATGAAAACCTTTACCTTGGACCTTCACCTCAAGAAACCCTTATGCTATACCTCGTGCAATGTATGGATGGCGTCCCATACCACCATCCATACTAAGGCACCACATTAAGGTCACTTAAGGTAACTTATCATTCCTTTCTTTCACCTTTGCACCATATTCATACATAAGAGGTATATCATTAATTAAGACATGACAAGGGAAAATAACTCGTAATATAACCCAAGTATAGCATGCATCTCATATTAAGCATTTGAGAGCCAACATTCTTTAATAACCTCATTTAGGCCACAATTGTATCACATACATTAGGATTTAGAGAAACTCACTATGACCCTCTCCAAGCCTACTCGTGCAATGTATAGGTAGCATCCCATACTACTACCTACACTTTGTAGAACCTATCAAGAAACCATAATGAAATCTCGCATGATGGGAAGTAAGCGTTTAACCGACATAGACCATGAGAGCTTGTCATGGAATCCGGTGTCATAAGTCCCCACACCGTAAAGAGGTGGTCTACTTGCCTAAGGAAGACCGGTATATAGCTTAATGGATCCACTAGCTACCTATGCGGGCACATAGTTTATGGGATAAGGTAGACGATCATTGAAACTCATGCCTAACTATTGGGGGAGTTTCCATCTAACCAAATCCACTCGGTGCTTAGCCAACATTCCCATAGAATAGTTCGTTACATTGACATTATCACATATGAGAGGTGCCATTGGCCTACCAACTCCAAATTACATTTATTAACACGTGAAAGGGTGCTTTAAGCCTACCGTTTCAAGGTTCATTTAGGAAAGCTCATTAACTCCTCTTGAAAGGGTGCCATGGGCCTACCGGTTCAAGTCTCATCATTAACCTTCATGGAAAGGTGCCATAGGCCTACCGATTCCAAGGTTCATTATAAGCTCGTGTGGAAGGGTGCCACTAGCCTACCGATCCGAGGATTCAACAATCAACAATATAATCATTTATACAAGAAAATGATGCATAAGCCCTACCAATTCAAGGTATACTTTATATTGAAGAATCCTTCATATTCTATCATCAACATTCATGAGTGTCAAATTGAGAAATAATCTTTCAATAGCAACACCTTTACGTTCATAACATGATCACATTATCTTCATTGAATTCTCATTCATATAATGTCATGATAACACTCCAATTTCTCATACTATGCCTTTAAGGCCATGGTCACAATACATTTCATAATTAAACACCTCCACCATAAGTGGATCAAACCAAGCAAGAACAATTTTTATCCATAATATGAGATTAAGCTAACTTACCATCCTCCAAAGCCATAATCAACAACACTCAAGTCCCAACCATTTTTCTTACCACAAGAGAATTCATCCATAACTTGCCCATAAGGCCACAATCCTCAATTCATCCATATACCAACAATACACCATAAAATAAGCATGGGTAATGACATACTCCAACAATCTAAAGACATTTAAACAAGTTTGATTCATATACATTCATTATCAAGCAACCCACTTCATAAAGGCATAAACTAGGAATAGAGAGAAATCATGGGTTCTTGAAGAAGTTTCATATAAAATCATCTTAAAATCATAAATACAACTTCAATTCACCAATATAATGACTTTGAAAACATTTTACCCATGAACCCATACCTAGAATAGAAAATAGAAATTTTGTTCTTTGAAGACTTTTGAAACCCTTTTTAATGGACTCCTTGAAGGAAAGATAATCAAGGATCAAGGGTCACCATACCTTTGCTATGATTCCCCAAGAAAATTGATGAAGAAAGCCTTGAATCCAAGCCCTAGCTCCAAGTTCTTCTTCTTCTTAATGGAGGATTGTAGAGAGGGAAATGTTTTAGGGATGGGAATTGAATTAATGGTATCTAGGAAATAATATATGCCCTTTGGAAAAAAATTCGTCCAACACTTAGAAAAAAAATGGGGCGGGTGAACAGTAAAATTAGCTACTGGAAATTGCCTTTTTCTGCCGGACAGATTTTACGAAAATGGGCATAACTTCTTCGTCCGAACTCCGAATGAGATGAAACGAAGTGCGTTAGGTAGCTAACTCAAAGGGCTTTCCATGGATATATTATTGGCCACCCAAATAATTTGTGTGCTAGGAGATATGACCCTCCAAAGTAGACCCTCGAAAAAGGCTTCACTTGGAAATTTCAGATTTTGATACGGTTGCTCTAACATTTGGGTTAGACCCATTCCCCACTCAATTTGACCCCCTAAACAAGAATATGAAGTCGGATTTTCGAAAAATGAAATGGATCTTTTTATATACAGCTAAACAAGTTTCCGGTAACTTCCGAAGCACATTTTTAAGAACTTTTTGGGTCAAATTCAAATATAATCATTTCATTAAGTTCTCGACTCCAAACTCACATGTGAGGCTCTAGTTTCACTCTATCATTTTCCGGGTCGTTACAGAAGGTCAGTCTTCTACTAGGCCACCGCGTTTTAATGGTCAATATTATGGATGGTGGAAGAATCGAATGCATGACTACATCAACGCTGAGGACACTGAGTTGTGGGACATCATTCTTGATGGACCATATATTCCTACAAAAGAGGTGAAGGATGGAGAGCTCACCACTACAGTTGTCAAAACTAGAAAGGAGTACAATGAGATGGATAGGAAAAAGATAGAGAAGAACTATAAAGCAAAAAAGATTCTAGTATGTGGGATTGGATCCGATGAGTACAACAGAATTTCTGCCTATGAATCAGCCAAAGAGATATGGGACTGTCTCCAAACAGCCCATGAGGGAACACAACGAGTAAAAGAGTCTAAGGTCGATATGCTTACGACTCAATATGAGAATTTTTGTATGACGGAAGGTGAAACTATCTTTGAAATGAACTCAAGATTCACTTCCATCACCAACGAACTAAGATGCTTAGGTGAGCCCATTCCCTTAAACAAACAAGTTCGCAAGATTCTCAAGATTCTTCCCAAGTCATAGGAAAGCAAAGTTGATGCTATAACAGAGGCAAAAGATCTGAAGACACTTTCCATGGATGAGCTGATTGGAAATCTCCAGACCTATGAGCTAAACAAAAAGCAGGGGACAAACATGAAGGAGGGAAAGAAGGAGAAATTCATTGCTCTAAAAAACTCACAAAATGATGCGACTCAGGAGGAGGATGAAATGGCCTATGTTACTAAAAGGTTTCAGAAAATCATCAAGAAACATGACGTCTTTCAAAAGAAGGCTTCGACTAGCAGAGCAGCAAACGCAAATGACCTTTGTCATAAATGTGGCAAACCTGGTCATTTTATGAGGGACTGTCCCAGCCAAAAGCAGGAAACTCAGAACTTCAAACCTCGTAAGAGGGACCTGGTCCCAGACAGTGCTCGGAGAAAGGCTCATGCTGATCAGTTGGTGAGAAAAGCCTTTGCTGTATGGGGAAATGATTCAAGTGAGTCAGAAGAAAATGCAGAAAGTTATGAAAATGTTTCAATGATGGCTATTAAAGATGATGAAAATGTCTTCAATTCTATCTTCTCATTAATGGCAAATTCTGATGATGAAGAGGATTCAGATGAGGTAACTCTTTTTTATCTTAAAGATGATCTAAATAATCTGCCTATTGAAAATTTGAGGAAACTTGCTGCTCTGCTTATTGATTGTGTTGATGAACGAACCACTGAAAACTTAATGTTGAATAAAAAATTAAGTTTGTGTGAAGATAAGAATTCTGCTCTCATGTCTAAACTGAGTATCAGGATAGGTATCCTCGAGAATGATAGTCTGGAACCCAGTGAGGGACCTGGTACCTCAGTAGGTGGAAAGAGAAAGCTTAGCATCCTTGAGGAAGAACTGGAAGAAAAGCTCAAAATCCTTGAGTCCAAGTTAGTCGCTTCTCTTGAAACAAATTCTCAACTGAGAAAGGATCTGAGTAAGGTCAAGGAGGAGTTAAGCCACTCTCTAAAATGGACTGACTCTTCTAAGATACTCTCTAATCTGTCTAATCAGAGTTTCAATAGAAAGAAAGGGTTGGGACGTAGACCAATAGAACCTCCCTATAATCCTCATAGCAAATATGTGTCTGTATCTGACAATCTGTTGTGCACTCACTGTGGGCGTAATGGTCATCTAAAAGAAAAGTGTGAGACTCTGAGAAAAGCAAAAGAAAAGCATGAGAAATTTGTCAGATCTGAAAACAATGATAAAAGGGAACTCAAGAGACCTGGTTCCCGTTATCGCTTCCGTAAGAACACTTTGCCCCCTGGACAAGAAGGTTTCTTATTAAGCCTTTTGATAGTTATTGGGAACTCCGTCTGAAGTGGGTTCCCAAGTCTAATAAGTGATTCTTGTGCAGAAGAGAGGAAGCAGTCAATGTTGGTACATGGATAGTGGATGCTCAAGGCATATGACTGGAAATACTCTAAACTTCCTCTCTTTGGAAGCACACCAAGGTGGTGGTGTGTCATTTGGCGGTGGAAAGAAAGGTTTTATTCTTGGTATTGGTAAGATAGGAAGAACTCCAGATCATTCCATAGACAGTGTATACTATGTGGACGGTTTGAAGTTTAATCTCTAAAGTGTGTATCATATTTGCGACAAGGAAAAATGAAGTCAAGTTCATGTCTGAAGGGAAACAACTTGTCATGTCTGAGTGCTCAAATTGATGATGCAAATCTTTGGCATAGGCGACTGGGTCATGTAAGTACCTCTTTACTTAACAAGCTTGTTGCAGGGGACCTGGTCCGCGGACTACCAAAGCTGAAGTTCTCAAATGACAAAATCTGTGATACCTGTGCAAAAGGCAAACAAATAAGATTTTCTTTCAAGGCAAAGAAGGGTGTGAGCACTACCAGACCACTGAACTTCTCCACATGAATCTGTGTGAACCTGTTAGAATTCAAAGCAGAGGAGGAGTGATGAAGGGATACCATGAGATGGAGGAGCGAATCAAGGAAAGGGAAGACAAGGATATCCTAAATCCCGAAAACAAACAGGTTGCAAAGGAAATTGCTGCAGATCTCACAGGAGCACCTGGTCCCTCTATTACTACCCAGAAGGTTCCATCTCAAAATCATGAAGCTGATGATGTTGAATCTGATGCTGAAATCGAAGAAGAGTTGATCATAAAGTCTGGATGGAAACATCAATTCTCACATCCATTGGACAATCTCATCTCTCCACTTGACTCTGGAATTCAAACTAGATCCAGGACAAGAAATCTAGTTGCATATTCAGCCTTTATGTCAAGAGAAATACATCAAGGAACTGCTTTGAAAGTTCAATTCGATTGAGGCAAAAGTTCTTGACACTCCCATGAGCACAAGTGTGAAGCTTGACTTAGATGAAGATGGAGTTGAGGAATGAGTGCAAGATTTCAAGCAGCACCAAAGGAATCCCATCTAAAGGCAGCTAAACGTATCCTGAGATACTTGAAGGGAACTCAGGACCTGGTCCTCCTCTACCTAA
Source organism: Solanum stenotomum (assembly GCF_019186545.1). NCBI lineage: Eukaryota > Viridiplantae > Streptophyta > Magnoliopsida > Solanales > Solanaceae > Solanum > Solanum stenotomum. The sequence continues at coordinate 12,920,244 of NC_064288.1, forward strand.
CAGGTGACTCACTTGATCTAATTGGTTTTGCAGATG
>NC_064288.1:12925107-12931373 GCF_019186545.1 Solanum stenotomum
ATTTTTTTTTTATCCAATTCAAGAAACTTATATTTTTATATAATATAAAGTTTCTTTTATTAAAAAAATTACGATTTTGTTCCCTAAATCTCACCATTTATGACATTTATAACATTTTCTTTAGTCACTTCTCTTCCTTTCCTTATTCTTTTTTCACTTTTTTTATTATTCAATTCAAAAAAATTATATCTTTATTTAATATAAAGGTATTTCTTTTATCTTTTTTATTTATTTATTTTCTTTCTTTATTTACTTTTAAAGTTTCACCTCCATAACTTATATCTATTAAACTTCTATTCTTAATAATATAATTAATTTCATGACTTTTAAGTTTTCATATTCATAACCCCCAACTATTAAATTATAAAATTTAAGATACTTAATGATATTTCTCCATTTTTGTCATTATAAATTCACAAGTTTTTTGTTTCATGAAATTTCCACTCAAGATTATTTTTTATATTTCATTCATTGTTCTTTGTAGTACATGATGAAGAAGACTCCTGAATGTTGATTAATTTGACAAAAAAAGGTGTCGGCCAAAAGCTCAAAAAGGTTACTGAAAAAAAGAGCTAAAAAAAGTGGCACTTATTTTGTATTCTTATTTTTATCTATTTTCTTTTGATAAAATTCTAAGGAAGATGTGTGTGTGTTTGTGTTTTCTCCATGTAACTTCTTTTATTTGAATTTGTATAATTTTTCATCATTGCAAGTCTGTATTTTTGTTTAGATGCAAATCAGATATTGTAACTTTGTGTGTAATAATATTAACTTCTAACCAATGTTCAACAATATTATTGTACAAAAAACTATTTATGTTTTTTTTAAAGATTCCTCTATTGTGTCCATATAAAATCATAATTTCTTATTTCATGAAACTCCTACTCACGATTATCCTTTTTATTTCATATTGAAAGTCGTGTTTTCCATGTTTTGTTATTGTAGTATAGGTAGACTCAATAAAGAGGACTCTTAGATGTTGTGCATTAATTCATCAATATTATTTATTTTCTTATGATTAAGATCTTGATGAAGGTATGTACATTGTGTTCTTTCTATGTAATTTCTTAAGCTTGGAATGTAAAAGCATTTTGTTTGTACTTTGTTAGACGAAAATTTATTATTGTAACTTTATCTTATGCTAATTATTATCAAGGTTCAAACACTAATATTGATAGATTAGAAAATTTGAATATATATCAAATATTGAAATAGAAATTTTTTATAATATTTTTTACAATACAAGGAACCATTTATATTTCTTATGATTAAGATTCTAAGAAAGATGTGTTTTTGTTACTATTAAGTAGTATAGAAGAAGGAAAAGAGAAAAGGAAGAAAAAATTAATAAAATATAAAACAAATACTACAATAAAGGATAAGAGGCAAAATTAAAAATATGAATGTTATTTAGATAATGATGAAAAATAAGATGAAAGACAACAATAATGAATAAAATCGACACTTCTCTTTGCCCAAAAATATTGTTATTATTATTATAATAATAAAAAGTTAATTACAATTTTTGCATTCATTTTTATTCTAAATGTCTATAAATAAAGACATTGCAAGACTTTTAGAAATGATCACATTAGAGTTAAAAAAAATTGTGCATTAATTTCACATTTTTTTCTTCTTTTTCTTAATAATTAAGATCATAAGAATGATGTTGCATTATTTATTTATTTACATTCTCTTCATAATTTTTTTGTTTTATATTTTTTACGTTTTTTTTTTGTATCCTAAAGTTTATAATTTTTCTTTGTCCAAAGTAACAACTTATAACTTTGTTGGAAGTCATATAATTACTGACCAAACATTTCTCTTTATGAAATCACTTATACGTCTAGATATATGTATATGTACATAATATAAATATTTCTTCTATCTATACTATATTTTCATAAAATTATTGACATCTTCATCTTTTTAACCGCGCGAAGCGCAGATAAGTCCCCTAGTATAACACATAAATAAGAGAAATAAAAGAAAGTTAAAAAGTAAGAAGTTTGTAACTGATTTGACATTATATTGTTTAATGAGAAATCACGTCTTTTTTAATTTATTCAGGTAAACATGAAATAAAATAAAGAATCAACAATTTTTTATCTATTAATATTAATGTGTGTACAATGTACAGAATACTATTATAATTTCTCCCATTTGTAACTGATATGACATTATTTGGTTGCATGGTCATAATAGTATTAATAATTTATTTCGTTTCATTTAGTGAAAAGGTTTCTAACCGGTGACATTATACTATTGTTTAATGAGGAATTATGTCTTCTTGATTTATTAACGTGGTGAAAGAGAATATGAGCAGATTTTGATGAATAGAGCAACTATTTAATATTTAATTAATTATAATATATTATAATATTTTAATTTAGTATAGGAGGTAACATCGTAATCCAACTTTGAAAATAGAAGCTTTCCATTTTTAATGATATGTGATGATAATTTCTCACTAAAAGCTTTGTGTAAGATGTCGTTTGGTAGAACACATTAGAAAATTAATACATGCACTAACTTTGTCTATTACTAGTATTTTATTTGATACATCTTTTTTAATAGCTAAGGATCGCATTAGTTATACACTCTATTTGATATTGAGGTATGTATAAATAAACATGGAAATCTTTGATATTAACAATGCATGCATTAACATTATTAAAGATACAATTTCCCCTCAAAACCTTTTCCACAACCTTTCTCCATTTCTGTCGATGATACTTTATAAACAAATAGTTCTTTTAAAAATTGCGCAACGCACATTGTTTTTAACAAACCAAATCAAACAATGCATAAGAAATAGTCTCAACATAACTAATACAAGCATTTAAGACTTGAATACTAAATAGTGAAGATTATTTGTTTTCTCAACATCTGATTGTATAAAATTGATTTTTATTTAAAAATAATAAATATAAAATTTAAATAAAATACTAAATTGATCTAACATTATATCAATAAAATATTTTAACTTTTTTATATGACCATAAATGATAATTATGACTAACGATGATGATTGTGTATATCAATTTGAAATGTGTTAACTGATGACAGTGGTGGTTGTGGATAGTATCTTATGGTATAATTGTTGACAGTAGTGATTAATTGTGGTTGTTGGTGGGGTGACGATGATTAGTTGTGGAATGATAGTGATAGCCAATAGTTGTAGTAAATGATGATGACAATTATCGATATATAATATTGACTAATGTTGATAATTATCGATAGTGATTAGTGGATGTAATAATGATTGACGGTGATAATTGCAAACAATGACTAATGGAGATGATAATTGATAAAGGTGATTGATGGTAGTCATAATTTGGCTAAGGATAGTGGTTGTGGATGGTAAGTGGTGGTGATTGATGATGGCGATAGTTGCGGCTAAAATGGTGATTGTGGATATATATGAGTGAAGATAGATAGAGTAGTGTTGAACTGTCATCTTTGTAGAAATTTTAAATAAAAATCTTAATGATATTAAAACTTTGTTAGAGATATGAACCATTCAAACTTATTTATACCCATTAGACAATTGTAAAATAAGAAATAAATACAATTAATAATTAAGGTGTGAATGATTAAGATTAGAAAATATATATTAACTTTTAATGATTGAGATCTCAATGATTAAGATTAAAGCCTTCATTAAATGCAAATAAATAAGGCTAATACATGCATTACTAATACCCGCAATACTAATAGATCATATTCAACACTATTCTTATACAACCTACCAAACGACTCCTTAATTTTTTTAAAAAAGAAAAAATGCTTTTTTAGCAAGGCTATAAACCTTGAACTATCCCATTTTAATTTGGAAATTTTTCGCATATAGCCACTAAAAATAGCTTAACTATACTCCATAGTTATAATTTGCTAATTACGATTCATAGTTACACACTACTAAAAAATTGTCAAAAAACGACGGCCAAAAGCGACGGACTGTGTCGCTTTTTTGGTCAAAATCGACGGAAAAGCGACGCAGTCACCTCCGTCTCTTTTTAACCTGACGCTTTTCAAAAAGCGACGGACTGCGTCGCTTTTCTAAAAGCGACGGACTGCATCGTTTTTTTACTTTTTTTAAAAAAAAAATTTAACAAAAGTGACGGACTCCGTCTCTTTATTTTAATTTTAATTTTTTTTTATTTCTAAAAGGCGACGCAGTTCGTCGTTTTTGTGGAAATTTTATTTTTGAAAATCCCAGAAAAGCAACGGACTAAACCACGCTGTCCGTCGCTGTTTCTGCAATATTTTTGACAGTAGCAGCTTGCAGCTTCTGCTGCCCACCTGCAAATGCAATTCAATTCAATTTTACACTATTCATCACAATCAAACACACACAATTATAAACAATCTAAACAAAACATAAAACAACAAACTTAAAATAACATTCAAAAGTATCTAAATCATAAATTAAAGACTTATACAAGTCTTTTAAAATTCGTTTCAAAATTTCAAAAAGTTCATAAATGTCTAGAGATCTAAACTAGGGAGTGAGATCTACATAATCATCCTCATCACTCTTGTCATCGGTGTCATCGGGAGCCGAAGTAATAGGTCGACGAGCGAGGTTCATCACTTGTTCTTTGATTTGCTGAACGGTCTCACTCATGTTTTCTTGTTTAGCTACTCTTCTCCGCTTCGACTCTGCTAGTGCCGCTGTAAGTTTAGCTATTTGATCCGACATAGTAGCAATCTGAACACCGTCAATAAACTCAGGTTTCAAACCAGCACCAGTTTCATAATGCATATTATACATCCACAAACGATGATCCATCTACAAAAATATAGATATGCAATTATATTATAAATAAAATTTAATAATAATTTTACTAGTAGTAGTCCTAAAACTAGTTTAGTATTGACTTAATCACATTATTTATTTTAACTTATTTAAACAATTTAACAACTTTAACTAGTTTAGTTTCGACTTAATACAACAACTAAATCCACCAACTAAACCACATTATTTAGTTTAAAGCTAAGTGTCAACACTAGATGGACACAAATCGATCTTGCAAAAAAATCAATTTTGTCATCAATAGGATCAACTAGTGTTGATACTTATGTTTAACACATATATTATTTCTAAATTTAAAGCTAATTGTCAACACTAGATGGACACAAATCAATTTTGCAAGAAAATCAATTTTGTCATCAATAGGATCAACTAGTGTTGGTACTTATGCTTAACAAATATATTATTTCTAAATTTAAAGTCAAGTGTCATCACTAGATGGACACAAATCGATCTTGCAAGAAAATCAATTTTGTCATCAATAGGATCAACTAGTGTTGGTACTTATGCTTAACAAATATATTATTTCTAAATTTAAAGCTAAGTGTCTACACTAGATGGATACAAATCGATCTTGCAAGAAAATCAATTTTGTCATCAATAGGATCAACTAGTGTTGGTACTTATGCTTAACAAACAATCGATGGACACAAAAAAATAATCACTAGAATTAAAGCTAAGTATCAATACTAGATGGAAACAAACACATTATTGAAAACAATTGTACTTGAACTTTAGAAATTTAGAAGCACCAACCTTATCTCCTACTTTGATGAAAGAAGCAATATAGTCTTGTATCAACTTTTTTAGATGTTGAGCTTTCTCAGATGCCTAGCACGAAAAGTTCTAAAATTAGTTAAATATAAACTTCAAATCCAAGAATATTAGTTTTATATATATATATATATTCAAGTTTTAATAAGTTCAAGTTTTCAATTGAAGTTCATATCTAATTTCTAAACTTAATTAGTTATATATTCAAGCTAATTAGTTCCAAGTTCAAGTTCTAATTTCAAGTTCAAGTCTAAGTTCAACTTCAAATTCTAAGTTCATGTTCTAAGTTCAAGTTCAAGTTCTAATTTCAAGTTCAAGTTCTAAGTTCTAAGTTCAAGTTCAAGTTCAAGTTCTAATTTCAAGTTCAAGTTCTAAGTTCTAAGTTCAAGTTCAAGTTCAAGTTCAAATTCTAAGTTCAAGTTAAATTTCAAGTTCAAGTTCTAAGTTCAAGTTCAAATTCTAATTTCAAGTTCAAGTTCTAAGTTCAAGTTCAAATTCTAGGTTCAAGTTCTAATTTCAGGTTCAAGTTCTAAGTTTAAGTTCAAATTCTAAGTTCAAGTTCAAGTTCTAAGTTTAAGTTCAAATTCTAAGTTCAAGTTCAAGTTCTAAGTTCAAGTTCAAGTTCAAATTCTAAGTTCAAATTCAAGTTCTAAATTCAAGTTCAAGTTCCAAGTTC
>NC_064288.1:12932454-12943018 GCF_019186545.1 Solanum stenotomum
ATATATATATATATATATATATATATATATATATATATATATAGAGAGAGAGAGAGAGAGAGAGAGAGAGAGAGAGAGAGAGAGAGAGAGAGTCACTTTTTTTAAATATAGTTGACCAACATTTTGACCAAAAAGCGACAGACTAAGAGACACTGTCCGTCGCTTTTTAAAATAGTTGACTAGATATTTTGACCAAAAAACGACGGACTAAGAGATGTCGTCCCTCACTTTTTTAAAAACTAATTAATAAAATAAAATAAATTAAAAACGATGGACAACGTGATTATTTTTTTATTTATATATACTTATTTTTAATAAAAAGCGACGGACGGCGTCTCTATATATATTAAACAAATAATTATTAATTATATATATATCTAGCGCAAAAATCCGCGAAAAAAGCGACGGAGTAAGAGATGCCGTCCGTCGCTTTTTGTAAAATAATTTTAAAATAATTATTTTTATTAAAAAGCGACGGACAATGTGACAAAAGGTCCGTCGCTTTTTGGAGCGACGCCTTTCGTCGCTTTTCTGTCAGTCGTTTTTAAGCAGTTTTTTAATAGTGACATGTTATAGGAAAGAGAGTGGCGAGCGAGATTGTGAGAGGGAGGAGAGAGGCGAGTGAGAGAGGGCAGAGAGTGGAAGGAGGTGAATTGTATATGTATATCGGTTAGATAATTGTATATATGTAACTACTATGTATATGTATCAATTATTGTATTTGTATATCTACATACAACTTAAATATGACCACTTAAATCCATTTGCACAAATACTATCCCTTATTTATACTTACTTATGGTGATTCTAGATACTACAAAATTTAGACTATTCCATAATTTATTACAAATATCTAATTCCTTTAGAACATCTACAAGAAAAATCTAGTAACATTATCTTCTACTCTAGAATATCTAGATATTTCTACAAGATACTTATTCAAGTGAATATACTAGATTATTCTAGAAACTATGATATTTGATCTTAAAAAGAAATCATTTTAGATATTTTCACAAAGAGAAAATGTAATTATAGCTAAAAGTATGTTTCAAATTGTTATTAATGCAAACTATAACTATGTTAGCTAATTAATTAATATATATTAGTATAAATTACACAAATCCACCTTTTAGTTTACTTATTACCATTATCCCCTATAAGTTTTACAAATTTCCAAAATCCCTCATTTTCGCGCATCAAATTAGTGTATCAGCGCTTATATTATTGTATTTCGTGCATCAGATTAATGTATCAGCGCTTATATTATTGTATCTCGCGCATCAGACTAATGTATCAGCGCTTATATTATTGTATCCGTTTGAGAGATTTCTGTAATTATAAACTTTTAAGGATGAATTATAATTTTACTTTAAATATGTAATTTCTGTAATTTGCCCTATATATTTTGCTTAACATCTTAATTTTACCCTTTTAATTTTTATCTAAAACCCATTCATTGCCCACTAACCCGAATCTTTAATCCATATCATCAAGAGAGTAGGCTGCATCGCGGTTCTTTTGATTTTTATTATTATATATGTATAAGCTGAGCAGAATAATATCTGCCGAAAAACCTCTGGTGAATTAGTTCCCCCAAAATCCCTGCCCCCTCCCTATTTCCAGTTCTCAATTTCCTCCAATACGTGTCTGTAAAAGTGAAGTGAAAGTTAGGGTTAAGGTTAGGGTTCCGTGCTAAGAATCGAGTGCGGGGGCCATTCGGAGCATACGATGTACGCCGATCGGGTGGAGGCAGTGACGAAGAGGTCGATAAGGGATAGGCTTAACGGCAACACTGCTGATGATTTCGCTCGCCGGAGACAAGTTACCGGCAAGAGGTTTTCCCTCTTTCTCCCCTTTTTCCACTTACATTTGGTCAGATGTGTTATTTAGTAATTTAAATAGGGTTTTTTCTTCAATCCAGTACAGGATTGGTATTAAGTAGACAGACCAATGTTTTGCATCTGCTTACTGTAGAGATTTCTGTCACGGTTTTTGTTGCTACCACGTGAGATGTGTGTAAATTGTAATAGCTGTCTAAAGTTATTTTTTCTTATTTTGAATAGATAGTACTTACTCCCTTCCATGTCTTTTGATTGTTCTTGACTAGGCATGAGTTTAAGAAAGAATGAGACTTGAGCTTTGTGGTTTAAAACAAGCTAGAAATATTTATGTTGCTGTACATTATCTGCAAGAAGTTTAAAATTGAATTATTTCTAAATATAGAAAGCTGTCAACAAGGGTATCATACCCTACTCTCCCTCTGATATGTCCTCATTCTTTTTGGGCCAGACTAAAAAGGAAGGTGTGCACATCTAATGGGACAGAGGGAGTAGCAGTTTAAGTTTTATTGTCAAACTTTTGTTAGGATTCTAATTCTTTTGGGCACAATTTCTTTCAATTAAATGTGGTTTAGGAAGTTGAATATTTGTAAAAACTGTGAATACCTGTTAAACAGAGGCACCGTGAGCGTTTGTGTAATTGTCAATTTTCTTCCGGGAAAGTGTCATTGTTGCTTACTTGGCCTTCCTTCTTGTTGCTTCCGTATGGCCTATTAGAAGTCAAACCAAATGAATTCCTTTTGGGGCTCTGGGTCCTCGTAGATTGGACTATCTGCTTGACGTTCTAAAACATAAAGTTTGAGTCGATCTAATGATTAGTTCCGGGAGATGCATTATTTTTTTTGAGAAGGTAGTAGATTATGTATTAAAAATGCAGCAATATTTAGTACCAGCTTAGCACCAACTTGGTAGTTGGTGCTAAGGCAGTATAAGAGGCGGTAATCCTCATGTACATAAAAAATACAGAAAAGGAGGACATCTACAATAAAGGCCCTATTTTTGTAAAGATTCTATGAAGTCTAACCATACTATCTTCATCCTTTACAACCTGTAGATTACACCAAAAGCCATAAAAAAATTGTATCTAAGCTGCTGTATAATAGCTTTCTTCCCTTCAAAGCATCTCACATTTCTTGGGAGATGCATTCTACGAATGAGAAATGAACAAATTAGCTAAAAAACTATTATTTGCTAAGTTGCTCGGACTTGGGTGTGGGTGTCCAATACGGGTGCGGATCTAGAGGTTGGATCCTTCATGATCTAAATTTTAAGATTCAGGGGTACGGATCTAGGCATGGATACGGGTGCGGGGATTTGGCTAAAATTAATTCAAATATAAAAAATAGAGTTATAAAAATATGCCTAAACTATTGTGGACTATTTGGAAGGAAAGGTATGCACGAATTTTTGAGAGCAAGTTCGAATATGTAATTATTATCAAGTACAAATGCATTTCTTTACTGAATATTATTAGAAATCAGTGTATTTGTCTTGAAATTTCTCTATCGATTTTGGTCAAAGTACCGAGAAATCGTTTGACCATATCTGGTATGGATCCCACACCCCACACCCACACCCATGTCGTGTTGACATGGGTGCGGCATTGAAAGTGAAGAGGCCACACAACTTAGAGTATTTGTAAGGTAATAGTGATGGTATATAAGTATATCAGATCATGCTTGCCTTTTTTTTTTTGCAGCTTTAAGCCTTCTATGGTGGAGTCCTATTAACTTTCTGGTTCAATTTGTCATCTATTTTGTAGGCACAGAGAAGAAGATGACAAATGGGAGCATGATCTTTACGAGCGTCATGAACTTCCGGGATCAAGTACGGTGTTGTTTGAGACCATTAGATTCAGTTAGATATTACTTATTCATTAGGAAATATACTTGTGATTGCTCCACTAAAATTTTTGACATCTTTTATGGGCATTCACAGGCCAGAGAATTGGTGCTAAGGATCTTCGTCTAAAACTCCAAAAGAAAAGTATCCAACAAGCTACTCAAAGTGCTAAAGGTTCTGTCTCTGGAGGTATGCGGGATCTGCGTGAAAAGCTTTCTGGTACTGTATACTCACAAAAAGTGGAAAGTGATCCCCCCAAAGCAAAGCTGAAGGTGGCTCCTGAAATAAGTAAACCTGTCAGGAGAAGTAGCATAACTGAAGCTCCTGCCATGGAGACAAAAAAAATTGCCAGCACAGTTTCAAAGAAGAAGTCCCAGCAAAAGGCAAGATCTCCTTACTCAGATTTGTTTCACCAATAAGCTCCTTGTCAATAGTATTACTTCTTTATCAAATGATGATATTGCCAATAAAATGTGAGCAGACACAGCCTGAGCCCCAGTAAGAAAAGGAGATAAACTTTCAGAATTTTCCCACACAGAAGGGTAATAGAGTCTCTAGACAAAAGTAACATGTGGCATGAATTACATGATACCAGCTTCCTTACTTTCAGTTCTTTAGTTATTAACTCCTTACATTTGTTNAATTGCCAGCACAGTTTCAAAGAAGAAGTCCCAGCAAAAGGCAAGATCTTCTTACTCAGATTTGTGTCACCAATAAGCTCCTTGTCAATAGCATTACTTCTTTATCAAATGATGATATTGCCAATAAAATGTGAGCAGACACAGCCTTACCCCCAGTAAGAAAAGGAGATGAACTTTCAGAATTTTCCCACACAGAAGGGTAATAGAGTCTCTAGACAAAAGTAATGTGGCATGAATTACATGATACCATCTTCCTTACTTTCAGTTCTTTAGTTATTAACTCCTTACATTTTGTTGCTGGTTCTTGTTATTTGTTCAGTGGGTCAGTTTCCTGCTTGGAACAATGTCATGGCAATAGGGTTTTATAGTACGCCCTGCATTTCAATTTGCATGACCCTGTTTGCCTGGCCATATAGTTTAGAATGAAAGAAAGACTATGAACTTTTGAAACTTGTGGTCGTAAACATGTCATAACATTTGTGTGGTTGTAAGACTTTTGAAACTTCTAATCTTAAATATGGCATAACATTTGTGTGGCTATAGAACTGTCATTCAGGATAAAATGGGTAGTATCAAGTGAAATTGTTTTCAAGTTTAGAATGTGGTTATTCTTTTTTGTACATACTAAACAAAAAGGGAAATAGTGTCACATAAGCTAGAATGGATGGGGTATTAGGTTACTATACAATGTAATACATGACCAATATAAACCCTTTTTCGTTGGTAAGTTCATTTTGTAATCAAATTATTCAGTATGACTCATAGCTATGTCCACTTCCCTGCTGGATTTTTTTATTTTTCTGGTTTATGGAATCAAACCAGTGAAAGAACTCTCTTAAGAAAACATCTTTTCTTCTGCACTTGGTTCATTCCTATAAACTAAGACTACTTAGAACTGAATCAAGGTCCTGCACACAGTTGTCTAGAAGATTGACACCTACTGGCTGTTTATTTCCAGGGTTGAGTTTTGTGAATACAACAACATACACAGTGTAGTCCCACAAGTGGGGCCTGGGGAGGATGGGGTTTTATGTAGACCTTATCCTTACCTCTGTGGAGGTTGAGAATTTTTATTTCTAAGTGCTTTGGTTGGTCCTTATATCCTTGAGAAATTGTATAGAAATTTGTTTATTCCAGTTTGATAGAGGGAGCTTTTCTGGGCATATACCTTTGATTTTGTTGTGTATGCATATGCTGTGGCTAGGACTCAGCTCTGCTCACTGGACTCCTTAATATGACTGGAGTAATTGTGTCCATGCAACATATGCATAGGGAAAATCAACTCAACCTTTCTGAATATCAGTCACTGAGATATGTCATGTCTTTGTGCTAGCTGCGCTTTGTATAGTGATCTTTCCTCTCTTCAACCAGCTAATCAAATGGAAGCCGGAGTGATTCTTGGTAATATAGATGAACCTGGGAATATGCTTGGTCGACATAAGGTAAGATACTTAAAGTAGAGTACCTAGATGCCCATGGATGATATATTCTTGTGCACGTATGACATTTGCGCCGACTTTGCAGTGCTACTAGAGTACCACAGTAAGGGTTGTACTCTTCAACATGTAGGGGTTGATGGTTGAAAGAGTGGTAGCTAGACTTTTTTAGTTATCAATTCAAAATTAGAAGCCATCAATTTTTTTAATGTCAATTGACATATCAACAAGTAGCTTTATCAAAGGATTAAGCAAGCTTTATGCTTAATATATGAGTGAAAATTTTGTCTGCTATATCAGGATCAATGGCAGGTTGGATCCGCCAAAAAGACTTGTGCTTCTCTAGCATCAGACCCTTAGTATAGGAAAAGGAAAAGGAAAAGGAAGATATGGGAAACCAAACCAGTTTGCATACAGTAGGTGATTTGGAGAAAGAGAACATACTCAAAATGAAGTAGAATAACATTTCACTTTTGGCCTTTTGGCATAGTATGCAGGATGTTTTTATGTAGATAGGTCTATAGATTTTCTCAGTCTCCTCCCTGATTAGAGGTGTAATGAGCTTTTCGCAACTACTACAAATATTAACTCCCAACGCTTTCTTAGTGCCTTTGTTTCTTAAATATAAATTTTTGCTTACCATTTCAACGGGGAAAAAGAAAAAGAAAATATAATTATTTTTTTGAAATTGCTAACATTGCTAATTAAAAGCACTAGGGCAGTGTGAAAGCCATATATACAGGGGAGATTTCCACAGCCAACAAAAATCTAAAATCAATTATAGTTTCCCTATGAAGTCTATCAAAGAAACCTCCTCTAAAAAGCTCTCTTTACACCAAAAGTGAAACAAAAGTAAACACTTCATCTTAATGTCTTGCACATGACTACCCCTATCTTCAAAAACTCCGGAGTTCCTCTTTCCAAATTGTCCTTCATATGCAAGCATGAATCAATCTCCACCATTTCTTCTGTCTTAAGGCCTACTTTGTTTTCATTAAGATTAGGATGTCCGGATTTGAATGCAAATCTGAATGGTTAAGATGTTGTCTCTATATCTAAACATGGAATGAGTAAGAGAATTTGTTTTTCAACATCTAGATATGCATAATTATTTAGTTGTGAACATAATAAATATACAATTCAAATAAAAATTTAATTTAATATTAGAAGAAATATTAATTTAATAAAATAAAATCATTATTTGATTAAAAAATGAAACATTTATGTTCACTAGTGATGGTGGAGATGATTTGTAGTGGTAGTGGTAGTGGCTAGTAATGGTGGTGGTGAAAGCTGTGATGGTACAAGTGGTTGGTATTGTAGTACTATTATGATGGTGGTGATTGGTAGTAGTGGTGGTGGTGAAGTGAGTAGTTGGGTGGTGACTGAAGAATGTGGTGGTAGTTGGCGGTGGTTCTAGTTGTGGTGGAGGTGGTTACAATAAGGATTGACCACAATGGTGGTAGTGGCTGATGGTGGTGGCGCTGGAGAATGTGTGTGGTGGTTAACAAAGTGTTGGTGATAGTTGGCGGTAGTGCTAGTTGTGATGGTGTAGTTGGCGGTAGTGCTAGTTGTGATGGTGTAGTTGGCTGGTAGTAGTTATTGGCCATTGTGGTATTAGTGGTTGATAGTGGTGGTGGAGATGGTGACAATGGATATAGTATAATGATGAAGGTGGTAGATGTGATGGCGGGTGGCAAAAGTGGTTGACAACGGTGTTGGTAGCTAGTGGTGGTTGTGATGACAAAGGTGGTTAGTGGTGATGACAGGTGATTATGGATAGAGTGGTGGTGAATATTATCATGCACACAAATACCTCTTAATGATATTAAGACTTAGTTCAAGATCTTAATGATTAAATTAAGTGCTTCAATCTTAATGAAAACAAATGCACTTAATGGCCTAATTCAGACCTCCATTAAATGCTAACAAATGAGGCCTAACTATTTCCCCCAAACTGTTCCAGCTTTTAAGAAGATCAACAGTATTTTTAGGCACACACCGCTTGATCCCCGCAACATCGAGTAATAGTTGCCATAGTTGGATAGTAAAAGAGAAATGAAGTACAAATGGCTATTAGTTTCAGTGCCAAAAAATGGCTATTAGTTTCAGTGTCGAAAAAAGTGGCTATTAGTTTCTGTGGTTGTCTCGCAAAACAAACATCTGGAGCATAGTTGGAGCCCCATTCTTCTCAGCCTTTCTTGAGTCAAACCTGCCCGTCTCGCTAGTTGCCACCAACCAAGTGAAACAGAAAACCTATGTAGGGGCATTTGTTTTCCAAATTGGCTTCCATGGACAGCCATCAATCTGTTGGATACAGTTGCCGATTATCAGATTGGCAGACTTGACTGGGAAATTCCCATCTCTATTATGATTCCACTGCACCTCTGCATCTGTTAACCCCCTGAAAATCCTCCAGAGTCTTTAAGAACTCCATTGTTCCTTCAATTTCCCAATCATTTAGAGCCCTCTAAAAGGTAATGTTCCACCCTGGCATCTCCTTAACAGTGTTGTCAAAAGCAAAAAGTGCAAAAGAGCTCTAAGGTCTGTCGATGCTTTAAGTGCAAAGCTTTGCGAAAATAAAGCATGGGATTTAATGAAAAAAGGCGCAAAGGGAGAAAAAATACAAATATATATTTAGTCCAAGACTTATTGAGAAATAATTACTATAATGTGAAATAACAACTGCTTTGTGTCATCTCTTCAGAAGAGGTTCATTGGCAAGGACAAGTATGTCTTAGAACCTTGATGACGACACTGAAGTGCACATTGAGCAAGGCGAAGCGCTCAACACGTTTTGAACCTTGTTTCAGGGTTTAAGCGCACCTTTGGTAACATTGCTCCTTAATTGTGGGTAAATAAGCATATGAGTTGATTGAGATACTGAACAAATCAAGGAAAAGATCTTGCACATACGCATGCCCTAGCCAGTTGTCTGTATATAGAACAAGGTCTTTCTACCATTATCAACCTAGATGCTTGAGTTCTCTAAAAACAAATCCCAGTGTTGTCTAATGGATCTGTACACCCCGATAGTCCATAAGGGTTGTTAACATGAAGTGTGAACCACAACCTTTCCTGATCATACTTGTCGCAAATTACCCTTCTCGATAAGCTATTCTCTTCCATATTATACCTGCATAGCCATTTCATCAAAAGACTAGTATTTTGAGCATTTCAATCCCTAATTCTCAGGCCTCCTTTTGATTTGGTAGTGATTAGAGACTTCCACTAGACCAGGTGCATAACTTGTTTGTCCTTGTTTCTTTGCCAAATGAAATTTCTCCTTAAAGCATCAATTCTATCCCTTGCCTGGTAAGGGGAACAAAGACATCACATAAGTTGGTAAAGCATCCAACATACTATTAACCAAAATAACTCTACCATGAAAGATAAATAATACTGATTTGTCCAGGTAGCCAGTCTCTTCTCACATCTTTCAATCACTTTATTCCATATTTCAATGACTTTGTTTTGGAAACCTAAAGAGAGACCCAAATATACCGTTGGTAGGGTCCCAGCTCACATCCCAAAAGTGCTGCCAATGACTGGAAATTGTCAACCACATCAATTAGAAAACGGAAGCAGGACAAATATACTATCACCAATAGTATGTCAATACCCTCCGTTATACTTTAAGATTGTATACACCCTTACCATCAATCTTTTGGGTTGTGTATACCCTTAAAACTAATGGATGGACACGTGGCTTAATCTCAATAATTTACCCTATTTTATATAAAAAAAATTTATCCAAAATTAAAAAACCCATCTTTTTTTTAAACCCATCCCACCCACAACCAAAATAAGATAACCCTTCATCTTTTTTTGTAATGGATCATCACTGATCCCTTGCTGACCAAAAAATTAAAAAAACCTTCATCTTCAAGAATGAAGCCAGTGCATCCTCCCAAAAGTTTCAGACAAAAACAGTGCACCAACCCCTTTCAACAACACAAATTGATCATGAAGGTAAAAATCTTAACATGAAATGTAAGGGGGTTGAGCAATGAGGATAAAAGGAGACTAAATCCTTAGTTCATCAGTGGGGATCATACATCTATGAATTCATAGAAACTAAATTATGGGGGACAGTGGAAGAATATTTTCAGCAACTTTGGGGAAATAGATGGGTTGGAGGGGTATGGATGGACTCCATTGGTAGAAGTGGTGGAATCATTGTATTATGGGACAAGAGGGGATGGAAAGGGGAGCTCATCGACAGTGGCAGTTAGATGCTCACTTGTAAACTATCTGGGATCAGCCAAGACTTGACTTGGTATCTTACTGTTGTATATTCAGAGTGTGACAGAAAAGAAATAGAAGAATTGTGGTGGGAGATCTCAGCTATTAGAGGAATATGTGAAGGGCCCTGGGTGATTTCTGGGGACTTTAAGGTATCCAGATTTCCCTCTGAAAGGACAAACTATAACAGAATAACCAGAGCCATGGCTGATTTCAACCAATGCATAAATGATCTTGAGTTACTGGATCTACCTCTCTCCGGAGGTTATACATGGAAAAGAGGTCAAAATCACAATTGTGCCACAAGAATAGATAGATTCTTGCTCTCGTCCTAATGGAATAAGAGTTTCTCCAAAATCAGCCAAAGTGTTCTCC
The DNA here is from genome assembly GCF_019186545.1 of Solanum stenotomum. Taxonomy (NCBI): domain Eukaryota; kingdom Viridiplantae; phylum Streptophyta; class Magnoliopsida; order Solanales; family Solanaceae; genus Solanum; species Solanum stenotomum. Next base: position 12,942,832 of record NC_064288.1, read on the forward strand.
CACAACTTGGCTCGGACCATAACTCCATCCTGCTATCCTGTGGTGATTGGAAAGACAGGAAATCATATTTCAAATTTGATAATCGGTGGCTTAAGGAGGAAGGATTCATAGACAAAGTGAAAGAATGATGGAGCGGCTTCAATGCCACTGGCTGACTTGATTTTCAATTGGCAAAGCTTTGTCAATT
>NC_064288.1:12952144-12986736 GCF_019186545.1 Solanum stenotomum
GAACTTGAACTTGAACTTAGAATTTGAACTTGAACTTGAAACTAGAACTTGAACTTGAATTTAGAACTTGAACTTGAACTTAAAATTTTAAGTTGAACTTAGAATTTGAACGTGAACTTAGAACTTGAACTTGAAATTAGAACTTAAACTTGAACTTGAACTTAGAATTTGAAGTTAAACTTAGAACTTGAACTTGAAATTAGAACTTGAAATTAGAACTTGAACTTGAACTTAGAATTTGAACTTGAACTTGAAATTAGAACTTGAACTTGAAATTAGAACTTGAACTTGAACTTGAAGTTGAACTTAAACTTAGAACTTGAACTTGAACTTAGAACTTGAACTTGAACTTGAACTTGAACTTAGAATTTGAACTTGAACTTAGAACTTGAACTTGAAATTAGAACTTTAACTTGAATTTAGAACTTGAACTTGAACTTTGAATTTGAACTTGAACTTAGAACTTGAACTTAAAATTAGAACTTGAACTTGAACTTAGAACTTGAACTTGAACTTAGAATTTGAACTTGAACTTAGAACTTGAACTTGAAATTAGAACTTGAACATAGAATTTGAACTTGAACTTAGAACTTGAACTTGAACTTAGAATTTGAACTTGAACTTAGAATTTGAACTTGAACTTGAAATTTAGAATTTGAACTTGAACTTAGAACTTGAACTTGAACTTGAAATTAAAACTTGAAGTTGAACGTGAACTGGCAAAAGTTTCTCCACGAAAATGAGTTTAAGGATCACTGAAGAGAGAAACTAGGGTTAAACATCTGGAGATGGTTAGACCAAGGTCTGTACGATGTTGAATAACTGAAAGAATGAGACACATACACCAATCTAAGGTGTAAACATCGTAGCACGTGTTTCATACCACGTGTGTCAAGCGATCAATGGGTCAATGAAAGAATATTCCCCGCTTCTTCATTGTGTGAGACCTAGAAAAGTTAAAATGACTTTTTCAATGAAATACCCTTTGACCTTTTGTTATTTCTTGAAGTTTCAAATCGGTGTTGCTACTTTAGCATATTACTAATTGCCATGAGCGATTCGGCAATACAGTACATGTTTAGGAAAACAGTTGATATGGAACAGATAGATTCGAGTAGAAAGAGAAGATGAATAAATGAACAATTCAACTTGTATACATAAGTCGGCTATTACACTCGAGTGTAATTGTGTGTAAAAGTTAAATATGAACTCGAGTTAATATCCTTGAGAGAATGAGGGATCAAATAAGTAACTACTGAAGTAGTGAATGAAGTTTGGGTTATTGTGAGTAATAGTGTCCCTAAAATAATAGTGAATTCTTTTCGCATATGATTGAATTCTTATGTAAGGGCTTAAGTAAGGGCTTGTAAAACCTTAAAGGTAATCTCTTAATGCTCACAGGTCGCACGAACTATTTGTCGTATGAATTGTGTGTCTGATTGATATAATGTTGACTTGGGTCTTGTCCACCACGTGCGAAGTGGGAGATGTAAGTTTTCGGTGGTGGGTCGCCCATGTGGACTGATCCGACCGACCCAATCTGTTTCATGCCTTATCCAAATTAATTAATTAATAATTAATTGGATAAATCCTTTTAAAGGATGAGACAAAACAGTTACAAACTCTTTAAAAGACTCCTAATGGGAGTGTTTTAGAAAAAGAGAAAAACGTGAAAAGGTGCAAGTAGAGAGAGGAAAACGTGTGAAACAAAAAAAAGAAAAATAAGCGATCAGTAAGAAACAAATAATTGAGTTTCTGAGACGAATCAATCAGTACACAGAGGAAGACTTCTAGTTTGTGAATAGATCTTTGTTTCCCAGTGATTCAAAGATGGACTAGAGTGCAATCTTGTCAAAGAAGCAGATCGACGACTTCCGCTGCGAATTACAAGGTACATAACTCGTTGTTGAATACCTTAATATTCCGTCAATGGTATCAGAGCCATTGTTTATGATCCATCATGTGCTGCGTACTTGAGAATTCACTGTCTATGTTTATAAGAAATAACATAGATTCTATGTCTTTTAAAATCAGTGAATAGAAAAAATTAAAAGATATTAATTTTCATAACGCTTAGATGTGTATTAATTTTATGTGAAATAGGATTCAAAATCCTATTTGATTTTCAATCATAAAATAGATAGGATTTCTTGTCCTACTAAGAAAGAAATTATATTTTTAATACTGTTTCTGTTAAATAGATATGTGAAAATAAAATGTACGATGTTTGGGTTGAAATTATTTTTTTCATAATCTGCTCGTGCTTAGCTTTTCGAAAACATATTATAACGGAAAAACGAAATTATAACGAGTGAAATACGAATTATTAAAAAAATTGGATATTTTTTTCTGTTTTTCGAAAAACTGCATTTGTTTAGAGCAATCTGCAAATTCGCCTTGCAGTTTTTGGGTGGAAACTTATTTCTTTTTATGATTTGCTCATTTTAAGCTTCAAAAACATATTATAATAAGGAAACCGACTTAAAACGAGCAAGACATGAATTTTTCAACAATTGACTGAAAAAAAAGTATTTTTTTGGATTTTTTTTTGATTGAGATTAGTGTCCTATTTAGGATTATTTTTATATGTCCCCTTTTAGGATCTTACTATTCTTGAGTATTAGTTTAATTCTTATGTTCCTTAAACAATTCCTTGCTTTTTACGAAAATTCGTGGCATATGTTATCGCATTAAATGGTATTAATCATATTTTCGTTTTGTTCCCATTTCAAATATGGTTGAACGGGAACATGCTCAAACTACTCCAAGTGGGAGTTCTCAAAGTCGAGCAAAGGGACAAGGTAGAAGAGTAAGCCGTCGTAAGACATGTTTTCGAGGGGGTGAAATCGTATAGATTGGCGGCCCAAGGGTGACACAAAATCAGTCAAGGAACCACAGGGCCATTCGAGGGGGAAAAGAGAAAACATTTAAGGAGTTTGAATCATTGCAGATGTCCCCTAATACGTCAGGACGTGATTTTATTCACTTTTTTTTGAAATAAAATGGGCTGAATTGGCTGATTATAAGGAAATTTCATATTGGAGAGCCTTGACTTATTTAATAGACGCTCTCCGTGAACCTTGGGGTAGTATATTGATTGATGTTTATCATGACATTTGGCCCAGTCAACCTTTTAGGGTTTACATTAGTTGTCTTGAAGACTTGTGGGAGGATTTCAGTCTTTGAATTACTTATAAACTTTTGTTGCTTATTTGTTTTTAAAGATATGAATTATGTAGTTTGTTTTTCTCTCAAATTATGTTAGTAGACTTAAAAATCCTTGTTATCAAAGTCTTCAATATATTAAATATACACATTAAGAAATTAGATTTGAATTTTGATTAAATATTTAGTTGTAGTTGATGATTGGATGCATACGTGTCTTTTCGATTTTACATTAAATATTAAATCTTTATGAGAATTAATTTGCTTAAATGTGTATGTCACATGCATAATTGATTAAAATTCTTGCCTAATTATGTGTCAATAACATACATGACATCAAAAAGTATCATTGCTGACTTAAACAAAGATGAAAAACTTAACGGTGATAATTACGACATCTGGAGTCGTAAAATATGGTATGTACTGGAAGAGCAAAATGCTTTGGAAGGTATAAATCATGTTTTGAATGAACCAAAAGAGGGTAATACTGCACAACACAGACGGGATCTTGAAGCTTACAAAGCTTGGAAAAAGGCTAACTCCACTGCACGTGGAATAATAGTTAGTTCTGTAGTTGATGATCTCATACATGAATGTGAGGAATTCCCTACTGCTCATGCTATATGGGCACATCTACGAGGAACGTATGTGGGTACGTCTGTAACCCGCCTCCGACAGTTGACTATCAAATTTGACACTTACAAAAAACGTCATGATCAAAATATCAAATAACATCTTAGGGTGATGTCAAACATGATAGCTCAACTCAAGAGTACTGGCCAAGTTCTTTCAGATGAACAATAAGTTCAAGCAGTGATACGGTTTCTTCCCAATAATTGGGAATATTTGAAGGTTAACTTGACCCATAATGATGGCATCAAAACCTTTTCTAATGTGGCACGCCATATTGAACTTGAAGATGAGCGCCTTGGTGCTGCTAAAGCTGCTTCTAATGCCTTTGTGGCAGAGTCCTGTGGTACAAAATCTTCAGGCTTCAAGCGCAAGAAGAATTGGAAAATAAATGGGAAAGACAAAGAGACTGGAGAAGGACCCTCTAAGAAAAAGAAGAAGCCAAACTCCAAGAAAGTAAAATGGTTTTTCAAGAAGAGAGACAAGAGTAAAATGAAGTGCTACAATTGCCAAGAATTAGGGCATTTTGCTCGTGAATGTACTGAACCTAAAAAGGTAGCATTTCTAAACGCGTCTCTAAGTGCTACATATGTTTATAGCACTTCTTTACTAACTAAATCTTATCCTATGTGGATTGTAGACTCAGGATCCACCGACCACGTGAGTCGAGATAGAGAGGTATTTATGGAGTTTCGTCCAGTTTCATCTAAATCAAGGTAGATCTACGTAGGAAATAATGCTAGGCTTCAAGTCAAAGGTATAGACACTTGCAAAGTGGACTTGTGTGGTGGCCGTTCCTTGATGTTGCATGACGTCCTATATACTTCAGAGATTCGACGAAACTTAGTGTCTGTGTCTATTCTTTTAGACGTAGGTTTTGATTTGTTTTTTAGTCGTAATGATGTTAGAATAACTCTAGATAATGTTTTATATGCTTCTGGACTTCGTTATGATCGTTTTATCGTATTAGATTGTAATCCTTCAACTTATGACTATTATGTTGACCGTTGTGTAATGGCATGTTATTCAAGTGACAATGATGTTGATTTTATAACATGGCATGCTTGATTAGGTCACATAGGGCAAGATCGAATGAATAGGATGGCAAAAGAATGGCATTTAGGTTTTTTCACCAAAATTGAAATGCCAACTTGTGAAAATTGTCTTGCTGGAAAGATAACGCGTAAACTATTTGGAAAGGTTAAGAGAGCTGAGTTCCCACTTCAATTAATTAATTATGATATCTGTGGTCCAATGAATGTAAGGGCAAGGTCTGGTGCTACATATTTCATTACATTTAATGATGATTTCACGCGTTTTGGTTATGTCTATTTGATTTCTCATAAATCTGAAGCACCTGAGTGCTTTAAAAGATATTTAAATGAAGTTGAAAACCAATTAGATAAAAGCATAAAAGCTTTAAGAACCGATCGAGGAGGTGAATATTTATCAAAACAATTTGAAGAATTATGTACTAAGAAGGGTATTATCAGACAATTAACTACACCTTATACACTTCAACAAAATGGTGTAGCTGAAAGAAGGAATTAAACATTATTAAACATGACAAGATCAATGATGGCGCAGGCAAATTTGTCTATCTCTTTCTGGGGAGATGCATTATTGACTGCAGCTTACATATTGAGCATAGTGCCTTCTAAGTCAGTGTCTTCCACTACTTATGTACTTTGGACTGGTCATAAAACAAACCTGAATGATCTACAACCGTGGGGTTGTGCGACATATATTAAAGATCGTTTTTGGTGAGTTTGGTAAACTAAGTCCAAAAGGAAAGAAATGTATCTTTATATGGTACTCTGAATGCTCTCAAGGATATGTGTTCATTGATGAACTAGAGGATGGAAGTATTACTGAAATTGTATCACGAGATGTTAGATTTTTGGAAAATGATTTTTCCAAAAAGGGTGAAATAGGTGAAGTTGAGCCTTTGTACGAAATGTTGAATTCAGAAGATCAGGTAATGTTGTCAAACATACTTGATAATTCCATGGATGAAGAAATGATTCCTGGTCCGAGTGGGAGTTATGAATCTCAAAATCTTATAGAGGAATATGAACTTCAAATACGTAAGAGTACTAGAAAAGGTGTACCTAAACAATATAATAGGATTGAGGATTATGTTTTCCTGGTATCTCCCACAGAATTAGATGAACCTAATTCTGTAGCTTAGGCCTTATCGAGACCTGAAAGGGATGAATGGTTAGAAACGATGAAAGAAAAATTAGAGTTCATGAAAACCAATAAAGTCTGGGATCTAGTTGACCTTCCTAAGTAACGTAAAGCTATTGGGAATAAATGGATTCTTAAAGTTAAATGTAAATCGAATGGGTTAATAGAAAGACACAAAGCACAATTGGTTGCAAAAGGTTTTACTCAAGAAGTTGGAATAGACTATGAGGAAACTTTTCACCAGTTGTGAAGTTTACTTCCATACGATTACTTTTAGCTATTGTTGCACGGTTAGATCTGGAATTATACCAAATGGATGTGAAGACCGCTTTACTCAATGGAGAATTAAACAAGGAAATCTACATGGAACAAACAGTAGGTTTCATTGTTAAAGGTCAAGAGAAGAAAGTATGTAAATTGAGAAGATCAATTTATGGCCTAAAGCAATCTTCAAGATAGTGGTATCTAAGATTTTATAAGGAGGTGATGTCATTTGATTTCACGATGATCGATGAAGACCATTGCATCTATTTGAAAAAGTCCAATGGAAATTTTGTAATTCTTTCTCTTTACGTAGATGATATTCTATTAGGTGGAAATAATTTGGAGTATGTCAAAACTGTCAAGTCATGGCTTTCAAAATTGTTTGATATGAAAGATATGGGTGAAGCAGACTCTATATTAGGTGTTAAGATGCAAAAAGATCGTTCCAAGAAATTTTTGAGTTTATCTCAAGAAACTTATATAAAGAAAATATTGGAACGTTTTCTAATGAATAGTTGCAAATCCATGGATAATCCTGTAGCAAGGAGTGAAACTTCAAGCCTTGAAATGTGTCCAAAGACTAAAAAGAAAAGGAAGACATGTCTCGAGTTCCTTATTCTAGTGTTATCGGGAGTTTGATATATGCTATGATGTGTACTCACCCAGACATTTGTTATGCCGTGAGTCTAATTATCATGTATAGATCCAATCCTGGAAAAGATCATTGGAAAGTAGTAAAAAGAATATTTCGATACCTGAAGGGAACTTCAGATCATACGCTGTGTTATAGTGGATCTGATTTATTCATAAGAGGTTATACATATGCAGATTGGGCTGGTGACCGGGATTATAGAAAATCAACATCCGGTTATGCTTTCTTTCTAAATGGTGGTGCTATTTCATGGAAAAGTAAGAAGCAAACTTGCACAACTCTTTCAACCATGGAATCTTAATTTGTGGCTTGTGCGTCTGCATTACAAGAAGCTGTTTGGTTAAAGAGATTCTTTGAGCATTTGAATATTGCAAAGAATTCTAAGGGTCCCATGGTTCTAAATTGTGATAGTCAAGCGGTTATCGCGTACACGAAGGATCCTAAGTATCACAGCAAGACCAAACAGATTGACATCAAGTATATCTTTGTGAGAGACGTAGTGACAAATGGAAAAATAACTTTACAATACATTCCTACACGTGAAATGATAGCTGATCCTTTTACGAAGACCATATCTAGAGACTTGTTTGAAAAACATATTAAGGCTCTAGGTTTGCGTAGGATTTTATGATATTTCAGTGTTGTAAAATGACTTGATTGTTATAATATTCTCTTCTATATAAAACTATTAAATATATGTTCAAATGTAGTATGCATGTGATATTTTATAAAGAAATAAAGAGTGTCGAACAAGTTGTGAGATTGGCTCTCTCACACGTGCAATCGCCTCTTATGTTGGGGAACGTGAAAAGATGAGTTTCACCACCATTTTATGAATTGTTTTGTAATCTAGACAGAAGTTTCTCCACGAAAATGAGTTTAAGGATCACTGAAGAGAGAAACTAGGGTTAAACATTTGGAGATGTTTAGACCAAGGTTTCTACGATATTGAATAATCGAAAGAATGATACACATACACCAATCTAAGGTGTAAACATCGTAGCACATGTTTATACCACGTTCGTCAAGCGATCAATGGATTAATGAGAGAATATTCACTGCTTCTTCATTGTGTGAGACCCAGAAAAGTTAAAATGACTTTTTCAATGAAATACACTTTGACTTTTACTATTTTTTGAAGTTTCAAATCGGAGTTGCTACTTTAGCATGTTACTAATAGCCATGAGCGATTCGGCAATGCAGTACATGTCTAGGGAAGCAGTTGATATGGAATAGATAGATTCAAGTAGAAAGGGAAGATGAATAAATGAACAATTCAACTTATATTCATAAGCTTCTTATTACACTCAAGTGTAATTGTGCATATAAAGGTAAATATGAACTCAAGTTAATATCCTTGAGATGATGAGGGATCAAATAAGTAACTACGGAAGTAGTGAATGAAGTCTGGGTATTGTGAGTAATAGTGTCCTTAAAATAATAGTGAATTCTTTCCGCATGTGATTGAATTCTTATGTAGGGCTTGTAAAACCTTAAAAGTAAGCTCTTAATGCTCACAGTTCACATGAACTATTTGTTGTATGAATTGTGTGTCTGATTGATATAATGTTGACTTGTGTCTTGTCCACCATGTGCGAAGTGGGAGATGTAAGTTTTGGGTCGTGGGTCGCCCATGTGGACCGACTCGACCTGACCCAATCTGTTTCATGCCTTATCCAAATTATTTAATTAATAATTAATTGGATAAATCCTTTTAAATGATAACTCCCCATGGATGCTTAATAGAATTTCTTCAGAACTTTGTTATGAAATTTGAGAAAATTTATGAAAGTCACCCTCAAATTACAGATAGTGAAGGATATACTATTTTGTATGATTCCTTGCCAGACTTCTGGAAAAAAGAACTTAATCAAGTTAGAATCGAAATAGGGGATGTCGAAGAATTATGGAAGTACTATGTAAAAATTGGAGTTAAGTGGGTAAAGCTACACCCAAAGTGTATCCACATATTCCATTTTTTATTAGATTAGTTTTATTTATTATTTTAATTTTTTTTATTAAAGTATGAAATGAACATCTTTTATTGTGCTTTGATATGAATATTTAAGTTTATTTTATTGAATAAGTGAATGATTATTCTATTGCGCAATATAATATGGTGTTTAATTATGAGACATACAAATCTGTGTGGTTATAGTCTAAAATAAATAAGTGTACACATTAAGAAGTTAATTTCAAATTTTGGTTAAATATTTGATTCGTAGATGATGATTGATGCTTACGTATCTTTTCGATTTTACATTCAAATATGACATCGTTATGAGAATTGATTTGCTTGAATGTGTATGTCACATGCATGATTGTTAAAATTCTTGCCTAAAGATATGTCAATAACAGACATGGTATCAAAAGTATCATTACTGACTTAAACAAATGTGAAAAACTTAATGGTAATAATTACGACATCTGGAGTCGTAATATACGGTATATGCTTGAAGAGAAAAAATGCTCTGGGAGGTATAAACCATGTATTGAATCAACCAAAAGAAGGTAACACTGCACAACATTTTAGGGTGATGTCAAACATGGTAACTCAACTCAAGAGTGTTGGTCATATTTTTTTTTTTAGATGAGGAACAAGTTCATGCAGTAATTCGATCTCTTCCCAATAGTGGGAAAAACTTGAAGGTTAAATTGACCCATAATCATGGCATCAAAACTTTTGTGATGATTGCAAACCATGTTGAACTTGAAGATGAACACCTTGGTGCTACTAAAAGCTTCTTCTAAATGCCTTTGTGGCAGAAACAAGTGGTACAAAATCTTCATACTTCAAGCGTAAGAAAAATTGGAAAAGGAATGGGAAAAATAAAAAGGCTGAAGAAAGACCTTTTAAGAAAAAGAAAAATCCAAATTCCAAGAAAGGAAAATAATTTTTCAAGAAGAGAGACAAGAGTAAAATGATGTGCTACAATTGTCGAATGTTGGGGCATTTCACTCATGAATGCAATGAGCAAAAAATGTAGCATTTCAAAACGCATCTCAAAGTGCAACATATGGTTTCGAGCACTTCTTTACAAGCTGAATCTTATCCTATATGGATTGTAGACTCAGGATCCACCGACTACGTGAGTCAAGATAAAGAGGCGTTTGTGGAGTTTCATCGAGTTTCATCTGAATCAAGGTGGATCTACGTAGGAAATAATGCTTGGCTTGAAGTCAAAGGTATATGCACTTGCAAAGTAGACTTGCGTGGTGGCCGTTCCTTGATGTTGCATGACGTCCTATATACTCCAGAGATTCGACGAAACTTAGTGTCTATGTCTGCTCTTTTAGACGTTGGTTTTGATTTATTTTTAGTCGTAATGGTGTTAGAATAACTCTAGATAATGTTTTATATGTTTTTGGACTTCATTATGACCGTTTTATCGTATTAGATGATAATCCTTCAACTTATGACTATTATGTTGACTGTTGTGTAATGGCATGCTAGTCAACTAAGAATGATGTTGATGTTATTACATGACATGCTAGATTAGGTCACATAAGGCAAGATCGAATGAATATGTTGGCAAAAGAAAGACATTTATGTTCTTTCACCAAAGTTGAAATGTCAACTTGTAAAAATTGTCTTGCTGGAAAGATTACGCGTAAACCATTTGAGAAGGCTAAGAGAGCTGAATTCTCACTTCAATTAATTCATTATGAAATTTGTGGTCCAATGAAAGTAAAGGCAATGTCTGGTGCTTCATACTTCATTAGATTTATTGATGTTTTCACGCGCTTTGATTATGTCTATTTTATTTCTCATAAATATAAAGCACTTGAGTGCTTTAAAGTGTATATGAATGAAGTTGAAATCAATTAGATAAAAACATAAAATCTTTAAGAACCAATCGAGGACGTGATGATTTGTCAAAACAATTTGAAGGATTAAGTACTGAAAAGAGTATTATTTGACAGTTAACTACTCCTTATACACCTCAACAAAATGGTGTAGTTTAAAGAAGGAATAGGACATTGTTAGACATGACAAGATCAATGATGACGCAGACAAATTTGTCTATCTCTTTCTGGAGAGACGCATTATTGACTGCGGCCTATATATTGAACAAATTGCCTTCTAAATCAGTGTTTTTCACTCCTTATGAACTTTGGACTGGTCATAAAACAAACCTGAATGATCTACGACCGTGGGGTTGTGCAACATACCTTAAAGATCGTTTTTGGTGAGTTTGGTAAACTAAGTCCAAAAGGAAAGAATTGTATCTTTAAAAGATACTTTGAACACTCCAAAGGGTATGTGTTCATTGATGAACTGGATGATGGAAGTATTACTGAAATTGTATCACAAGAGTTAGATTGTTGGAAAACGATCTTCCCAAGGGTGAAATAGATGAAGCCGAACCTCTGTACAAAATGCTGAATTCAGAAGATCACATGATGTTGTCAAACATACTTGATAATTTAGTGGATCAAGAAATGATTCCTGGTACAAGTGGGAGTAATGAATCCTAAAATCCTATAGAGGAAACTGAACTTAAAACTGGTAAGAGTACAAGAAAAGGTATACCTAAATGATCTTATGAGATGGAGGATTATGTATGGATCAAGAAATGATTCCTAATCCAAGTGGGAGTTATGAATCAAAATCCTATAGAGGAAATTGAACTTCTAATTCGTAAGAGTACAAGAAAAGGTGTACCTAAACGATCTTATGAGATTGAGAATTATGTTTTCTTGATATCTCCTACAAAATTGAATGTACCAAATTCTGTAACAGAGGCCTTATCGAGCCCTGAAAAGTATGAATGGTTAAAAGCGATGAAAGAAGAATTAGAGTCCATGAAAACCAACAAAGTCTGGGATCTAGTTGACCTTCCCAAGGAACGTAAAGCTATTGGGAATAAATGGATTCTTAAAGTTAAATGTAAATCGGATGGGGCAATAGAAAGACACAAAGTACGATGGTGGCAAAAGGTTTTACTCAAGAAGTTGGAATATACTATGAGGAAACTTTTTCACCATTTGTGGAGTTTACTTCCATACGATTACTTTTAGCTATTGTTGCACGTTTAGATCTAGAATTACACCAGATGGATGTGAAGACCGCTTTTCTCAATGGAAAATTAAACGAGGAAATCTACATGGAACAACCAGTAGGTTTCATTGTTAAAGGTCAAGAAAAGAAAGTATGTAAATTGAGAAGATCAATTTATAGACTAAAGCAATCTTCAAGACAATGATATCTAAGATTTCATAAGGAGGTGATGTCATTTGATTTCACCATGATCGATGAAGACCATTGCATTTATGTGAAAAAGTCCAATGGAAATTTTGTAATTCTTTCTCTTTATGTAGATGATATTCTACTAGCTGGAAATAATTTGGAGTATGTGAAAACTGTCAAGTCATGGCTTTCAAAATTGTTTGATATGAAAGATATGGGTGAAACAGACTATATATTGGGCGTTAAGATCCAAAGAGATCGTTCCAAGAAATATTTGAGTTTATCTCAAGAAAATTATATAAAGAAAATATTGGAAAGTTTTCGAATGAATAGTTGCAAATCCATGGATACTCCTGTAGCAAGGGGTGAAATTTAAGCTTTGAAATCTGTCCAAAGACTGAAAAAGAAAAGGAAGACATGTCTCGAGTTCCTATTCTTGTGTTGTCGGGAGTTTGATATATGCTATGATGTGTACTCACCCAGACATTTGTTATACCGTGAGTCTAGTTAGCAGGTATCAATCCAATCCCGGAAAAGATCATTAGAAAGCAGTAAAAAGAAAATTTTGATACTTGAAGAGAACGACAGATCATACACTGTGTTATAATGGATCTGATTTATTCATAAGAGGTTATACAGATGCAGATTGGGCTGGTGACCGGAATGATAGAAAATCAACATTCGGTTAAGCTTTCTTACTAAATGGTGGTGCTATTTCATGGAAAAGTAAGAAGCAAACTTGTACAGCTCTTTCAACCATGGAATCTGAATTTGTGGCTTGTGCGTCTACAGAACAAGAAGTAGTTTGGTTAAAGATATTCTTTGAGCATTGGAATATTGCAAAGAATTCTAAGGGTCCCATGATTTAAAATTGTGATAGTCAATTGGCTATCGTGTACACAAAGGATCCTAAGTATCACAGCAAGACCAAACACATCAACATCAAATATAACTTTGTGAGCGATGTAGTGGCAAGTGGAGAAATAACTTTGCTATACATTCCTACAGTATGTAAGTTGCAGTCAATAATGCATCTCCCTAGAAAGGGATAGACAAATTTGCTTGCACCATCCTTGATCTTGTCATGTCTAATAATGTTCTATTCATTCTTTCAGCTACACCATTTTGTTGAGGTGTATAAGGAGTGGTTAATTGTCTGATAATACCTCTTTTAGTATATAATTCTTCAAATTATTTTGACAAATATTCACGTCCTTGATCGGTTCTTAAAGCTTTTATGCTTTTATCTAATTGATTTTCAACTTCATTCAAATATCTTTTAAAGCACTCAAGTGCTTCAGATTTATGAGAAATCAAATAGACATAACCAAAACGCATGAAATCATCAATAAATGTAATGAAATATGTAGCACCAGACCTTGCCCCTACATTCATTGGACCACAAATATCATAATGAATTAATTAAAGTGGGAACTCAGCTCTCTTCGCCTTTCCAAATGGTTTACGCTTAATCTTTCCAGCAAGACAATTTTCACAAGTTGGCATTTCAATTTTGGTGAAAGAACTTAAATGCCCTTCTTTTGCCAACCTATTCATTCGATCTAGCCCTATGTGACCTAATCTAGCATGACATGTAATAATATCAACATCATTGTTACTTGAATAACATGTCATTACACAATGGTCAGCATAATAGTCATAAGTTGAATGATTACAATCTAATACGATGAAACGATCATAACGAAGTCCAAAACCATATAAAACATTATCTAGAGTTATTATAACACCAGCACGACTAAAAAACAAATCAACCAACATCTAAAAGAACAGACACAAACACTAAGTTTCATCGAATCTCTGGAGTATAGAGGACGTCATGCAACATCAAGGAACGGCCACCACGCAAGTCCACTTTGCAAGTGCCTATACCTTTGACTTCAAGCCTAGCATTATTTCCTACGTAGATCCACCTTGATTTAGATGAAACTCGATGAAACATCACAAATGCCTCTCTATCTCGACTCAGGTGGTCGGTCCTGAGTCTACAATTCACATCGAATAAGATGCAGTTAGTAAAGAAGTGCTAGAAACATATGTAGCACTTAGAGATGCGTTTAGAAATACTACCTTTTTAGGCTCGGTACATTCACGAGTAAAATGCCCTAATTCTTGGCAATTGTAGCACTTCATTTTACTCTTGTGTCTCTTCTTGAAAAATTATTTTCCTTTATTGGAGTTTGGCTTCTTCTTTTTCTTAGAGGGTCCTTCTCCAGTCTCTTTGTCTTTCCCATTTATTTTCTAATTTTTCTTGCACTTGAAACTTGCAGATTTTGTACCACTTGACTCTGCCACAAAGGCATTAGAAGCAACTTTAGCAGCACCAAGGCACTCATCATCACGTTCAACATGGTGTGCAACATCAGAAAAGTTTTTTATGCTATCATTATGGGTCAAGTTAACCTTCAAATGTTCCTAATCATTATGGGTCAAGTTAACAAGTTCAAGCAGTGATACAGTCTCCTCCCAATAATTAGGAACATTTGAAGGTTAACTTGACCCATAATAATAGCATCAAAAACTTTTCTGATGTTGCACGCCATGTTGAACTTGAAGATGAGAGCCTTGGTGCTGCTAAAGCTGCTTCTAATGCCTTTGTGGCAGAGTCAAGTGGTACAAAATCTTCAAGCTTCAAGTGCAAGAAAAATTGGAAAATAAATGGGAAAGACAAAGAGACTGGAGAAGGACCCTCTAAGAAAAAGAATAAGCCAAACTCCAAGAAAGGAAAACGGGTTTTCAAGAAGAAAGACAAGAGTAAAATGAAGTGCTACAATTACTAAGAATTAGGGCATTTTGCTCGTGAATGAACCGAACCTAAAAAGGTAGCATTTTTAAACGCATCTCTAAGTGCTACATATGTTTCTAGCACTTCTTTACTAACTGAATCTTATCCTGTGTGGATTGTAGACTCAGGATCCACCGACCACGTGAGTCGAGATAGAGAGGCGTTTGTGGAATTTCGTCGCATTTTATCTATATCAATGTGGATCTACGTAGGAAATAATGTTAGGCATGAAGTCAAAGGTATATGCACTTGCAAAGTGGACTTGCGTGGTGGCCGTTCCTTGATGTTGCATGACATCCTATATACTCTAGAGATTCGACGAAACTTAGTGTCTGTGTCTGTTATTTTAGACGTTGGTTTTGATTTGTTTTTAGCCATAATGGTGTTAGAATAACTCTAGATAATATTTTATATGGTTTAGGACTTCGTTATGCTCGTTTTATCATATTAGATTGTAATCCTTCAATTTATGACTATTATGTTAACTGTTGTGTAATGTCATGTTATTCAAGTAACAATGATGTTGATATCATTACATGGCATGTTAGATTAGGTCACATAGGGCAAGATGGAATGAATAGGTTGGCAAAAGAAGGGCATTTAGGTTCTTTCACCAAAATTGAAATGCCAACTTGTGAAAATTGTCTTGCTGGAAAGATTATGCGTAAACCATTCGGAAAGGCTAAGAGAGATGAGTTCCCACTTCAACTAATTCATTCTGATATTTGTGGTCCAGTGAATATAAGGGCAAGGTCTGGTGCTACATATTTCATTACATTTATTGATGATTTCACGCGTTTTGGTTATGTCTATTTGATTTCTCATAAATCTGAAGCACTTGAGTGCTTTAAAAGATATTTGAATGAAGTTGAAAATCAATTAGATAAAAGCATAAAAACTTTAAGAACTGATCGAGGACATTAATATTTGACAAAATAATTTAAAGAATTATGTACTGAAAAGGGTATTATCAGATAATTGACTACTCCTTATACAACTCACCAAAATGGTGTAGCTGAAAGAAGGAATAGAACATTATTAGACATGACAAGATCAATGATGGCGCATGCAAATTTTTCTATCTCTTTCTTGGGAGATGCATTATTGACTGCAGCTTACATATTGAACATAGTGCCTTCTAAGTCAGTGTCTTCCACTCCTTATGAACTTTGGATTGGTCATAGAACAAATCTGAATGATCTACGATCGTGGGGTAGTGCGGCATATATTAAAGATCGTTTTGGTGAGTTTTGTAAACTAAGCCCAAAAGCAAAGAAATGTATCTATATAATGTACTCTGAACGCTCTAAAGGATATGTGTTCATCGATGAATTGGAGGATGAAAGTATTACTGAAATTGTATCACGAGATGTTAGATTTTTGGAAAATGATTTTCCCAAAAAGGGTGAAATAGGTGAAGTTGAGCATTTGTACAAAATGTTGAATTTAGAAGATCGGGTAATGCTGTCAAACATACTTGATAATTCAATAGATTAAGAAATAATTCCTAGTCCGAGTGGGAGTTATGAATCTCAAAATCCTATAGAGGATTATGAACTTCAAATACGTAAGAGTACAAGAAAAGGTACCTAAATGATCTTATGAGATTGAGGATTATGTTTTCCTGGTATCTCCCACAGAATTAGATAAACCTAATTCTGTAACTGAGGTCTTATCGAGACTTGAAAGGGATGAATGGTTAAAAGTGATGAAAGAAGTATGGGATCTAGTTGACCTTCCTAAGGAACGTTAAGCTATTGGGAATAAATGGATTCTTAAAGTTAAACGTAAATCGGATGGGTCAATAGAAAGACACAAAGCTTGATTGGTTGCAAAAGATTTTACTCAAGAAATTGGAATAGACTATGAGAAAACTTTTTCACCAGTTGTGAATTTTACTTCCATACGATTACTTTTAACTATTGTCGCACATTTAGATTTAAAGTTACACCAAATGGATGTGAAGACCGCTTTTCTCAATGGAGAATTAAACGAGGAAATCTACATGGAACAACCAGTAGGTTTCATTGTTAAAGGTCAAGAAAATAAAGTATGTAAATTGAGAAGATCAATTTATGGCCTAAATCAATCTTCAAGACAGTGGTATCTAAGATTTCATAAGGAGGTGATGTCATTTGATTTCACCATGATCGATGAAGAACATTGCATCTATGTGAAAAAGTCCAATGGAAATTTTGTAATTCTTTCTCTTTACGTAGATGATATTCTATTAGCTGGAAATAATTTGGAGTATGTGAAAACTGTCAAGTCATGGCTTTCAAAATTGTTTGATATGAAAGATATGGGTGAAACAGACTATATATTGGGCATTAAGATCCAAAGAGATCGTTCCAAGAAATTTTTGCCTTTATCTCAAGAAACTTAAATAAAGAAAATATTGGAACGTTTTCTAATGAATAGTTGCAAATCCATGGATACTCCTGTAGCAAGGGGTGAAACTTTAAGCCTTGAAATATGTCCAAAGACTGAAAAAGAAAAGGAAGACATGTCTCTAGTTCCTTATTCTAGTGCTATCAGGAGTTTGATGTATGTTATGATGTGTACTCGCCCAGACATTTGTTATGTCGTGAATATAGTTAGCAGGAATCAATCCAATCCTGGAAGAGATCATTGGAAAACAGTAAAAAGAATATTTTGGTACCTGAAGGGAACTGCAGATAATACACTGTGCAATATACACTGTGTTTTAGTGGATCTGATTTATTTATAAGAGGTTATACAGATGCAGATTGGGCTGGTGACCGGGATGATAGAAAATCAACATCCGGTTTTGCTTTCTTACTAAATGGTGGTGCTATTTCATGGAAAAGTAAGAAGCAAACTTGTACAACTCTTTCAACCATGGAATCTGAATTTGTGGCTTGTGCGTCTGCAGTACAAGAAGCAGTTTGGTTAAAGATATTCTTTGAGCAATTGAATATTGCAAAGAATTCTAAGGGTCCCATGATTCTAAATTGTGATAGTCAAGCGGCTATCACGTACACAAAGGATTCTAAGTATCACAGCAAGACCAAACACATTGACATCATGTATAACTTTATGGGAGACGTAGTGGCAAATGGAGAAATAACTTTATAATACATTCCATTTGGTGTAATTCTAGATCTAAACGTGCAACAATAGCTAAAAGTAATCGTACGGAACTAACTTCACAACTGGTGAAAAAGTTTCCTCATAGTCCATTCCAATTTCTTGAGTAAAACCTTTTGCCACCAATCGTGCTTTGCGTCTTTCTATTGACCCATCCGATTTACGTTTAACTTTAAGAATCCATTTATTCCCAATAGTTTTACGTTCCTTAGGAAGGTCAACTAGATCCCACACTTTGTTGGTTTTAATGGACTCTAATTCTTCTTTCATTGCTTTTAACCATTCATACCTTTCAATGTTCGATAAGGTCTCTGTTACAGAATTTGGTACATTCAGTTCTGTAGGAGATACCAAGAAAACATAATTCTCAATCTCATAAGATCATTAAGGTACATCTTTTCCTGTACTCTTACGAATTTGAAGTTCAGTTTCCTCTATAGGATTTTGATTTATAAATCCCACTTGGATCAGGAATCATTTCTTGATCCATACATAATCCTCAATCTCATTAAAAAATTTGGTACACCTTTCTTGTACTCTTACAAATTTGAAGTTCAGTTTCCTCTATAGGATTTTGGGATTCATAACTCCCACTTGGACTAGGAGTCATATCTTGATCCATTGAATTACCAAGTATGTTTGACAACATCATCTGATCTTCTAAATTAAACATTTCGTACAAAGGT
This sequence comes from Solanum stenotomum, assembly GCF_019186545.1. Classification (NCBI taxonomy): domain Eukaryota; kingdom Viridiplantae; phylum Streptophyta; class Magnoliopsida; order Solanales; family Solanaceae; genus Solanum; species Solanum stenotomum. Next base: position 12,970,837 of record NC_064288.1, read on the forward strand.
TCAACTTCATCTATTTCACCCTTGGGAAAATGATTTTCCAACAATCTAACTCTTGTGATACAATTTCAGTAATACTTCCATCCTCTAGTTAATCGATGAACACATACCCTTTGGAGCGTTCAAAGTATCTTTTAAAGATACATTTCTTTCCTTTTGGATTTAGTTTACCAAACTCACCAAAAATGATCTTTAAGATATGTTGCACAACCCCACGGTCGTAGATAATTCATGTTTGTTTTATGACCAGTCCAAAGTTCATAAGGAGTGGAAGACACTGATTTAGAAGGCATTTTGTTCAATATATATGCCGCGGTCAATAATGCATCTCTCCAGAAATAGACAGACAAATTTATCTGCGTCATCATTGATCTTGTCATGTCTAACAATGTCCTATTCCTTCTTTCAGCAACACCATTTTGTTGAGGTGTATAAGCAGTAGTTAACTGTCAAATAATACCCTTTTCAGTACTTAATCCTTGAAATTGTTCTGACAAATCATCACGTCCTCGATCGGTTCTTAAAGCTTTTATGCTTTTATCTAATTGATTTCAGCTTCATTCATATATATTTTAAAGCACTCAAGTGCTTCAGATTTATGAGAAATCAAATAGACATAATCAAAGCGCGTTAAAATATCAATAAATGTAATGAAGTATGTAGCACCCGACCTTGTCTTTACTTTCATTGGACCACAAATTTCAGAATGAATTAATTGATGTGGGAATTCAAATCTCTTAGCCTTCCCAAATGGTTTACGTGTAATCTTTCGAGCAAGACAATTTTTACAAGTTGACATTTCAACTTTGGTGAAAGAACATAAATGTCTTTCTTTTGCCAACCTATTAATTCGATCTTGCCTTATGTGACCTAATCTAGCATGCCATGTAATAACATCAACTTCATTGTTACTTGAATAACATGCCATTACACAACAGTCAACATAATAGTCATAAGTTGAAGGATTACAATCTAATACGATAAAACGGTCATAACGAAGTCCAAAACCATATAAAACATTATCTAGAGTTATTTTAACACAATTACGACTAAAAAACAAATGAAAACCAACGTCTAAAAGAACAGACAGTAAGTTTCGTTGAATCTCTAGAGTATATAGAAAGTCATGCAACATAAAGGAATGGCCACAACTCAAGTCCACTTTGCAAGTGCATATACCTTTGACTTCAAGCCTAGCATTATTTCCTACGTAGATCCACCTTGATTTAGTTGAAACTCGACGAAACTCCACAAATGCCTCTTTATCTCGACTCACGTGGTCGGTGGATCCTGAGTCTACAATCCATATAGGATAAGATTCAGCTTGTAAAGAAGTGCTTGAAACCATATGTTGCACTTTGAGATGCATTTCGAAATGCTACATTTTCGGCTCATTGCATTCATGAGTGAAATGCCCTAACATTAGACAATTGTAGCACTTTATTTTGCTCTTTTCTCTCTTCTTGAAAAATCATTTTCCTTTCTTGGAATTTGGATTTTTCTTGTTCTTAGATGGTCTTTCTTCAGCGTTTTTATTTTTCCCATTTCTTTTCCAATTTTTCTTACGCTTGAAGCCTGAAGATTTTGTACCACTTGTTTCTGCCACAAAGGCATTTAGAAGTAGTTTTAAGCAGCATCAAGGTGCTCATCTTCAAGTTCAATATGGTTTGCAACCATCACAAATGTTTTGATGCCATGATTATGCGTCAATTTAACCTTCAAGTTTTCCCCATTATTGGGAGGAGATCGAATTACTGCATGAACTTGTTGCTCATCTAAATAAAAAAACATGACCAACACTCTTGAGTTGAGTTACCATGTTTGACAGCACCCTAAGGTGTTGTGCAGTATTACCTTCTTTTGGTTGATTCAATACATGGTTTATACCTCCAGAGCATTTTTGCTCTTTCAGAATATACCGTATATTACGACTCTAGATGTCGTAATTATTGCCATTAAGTTTTTCACCTTTGTTTAAGTCAGTAATGATACTTTTGATACCATGTATGTTATAGAGTATCCACATACCATTGAAGGAATATTAAGGTGTCAAACATGTGGCGAGATTGGCTCTCTTACACGAGCAATCGCCTCTTACGTCGGGGAACGTGAAGAGATGAGTTTCACCACCATTTAAGGACTTGTTTTGTGATCCAGACAAAAGTTTCTCCACGAAAATGAGTTTAAGGATCACTGAAGAGAGAAACTAGGGTTAAACATCTGCAAATGTTTAGACCAAGGTTTGTACGATGTTGAATAATCGAAAGAATGAGACACATACACCAATCTAAGGTGTAAAAATTGTAGCACGTGTTTCATACCACGTGTGTCAAGTGATCAATGGGTCATTGAAAGAATATTCCCTGCTTCTTCATTGTGTGAAACCCAAAAAAGTTAAAATGACATTTTTAATGAAATACCCTTTGACCTTTTACTGTTTCTTGAAGTTTCAAATCGGTGTTGCTACTTTAGCATGTTACTAACAGCCATGAGCCATTCGGCAATGCAATACATGTCTAGGAAAATAGTTGATATGGAACTGATAGATTTGAGTAGAAAGGGAAGATGAATAAATGAACAATTCAACTTGTAAACATAAGCCGGCTATTACACTTGAGTGTAATTGTGTATATAAAGTTAAATATGAACTCGAGTTAATATCCTTGAGAGGATGAGGGATCAAATAAGTAATTACTAAAGTAGTGAATGAAGTCTGGGGTATTGTGAGTAATAGTGTCCTTAAAATAATAGTGAATTCTTTCCGCATGTGATTGAATTCTTATGTAGGGCTTGTAAAACCTTAAAGGTAAGCTCTTAATACTCACAGGTCGCACAAACTATTTATCGTATGAATTGTGTGTCTGATTGATATAATGTTGACTTGGGTCTTGTCCACTATGTGCGAAGTGGGAGATGTATGTTTTGGGTCATGGGTCACCCATGTGGATCGACCCGACCCGACCCAATATGTTTCATGCCTTATTCAAATTAATTAATTAATAATTAATTGGATAAATCCTTTTAAAGGATAAGGCGGAATAGTTACAAAGTTCAACCTCTTTTTCAAAGACTCCTAATGGGAGTGTTTTAGAAAAAGAGAAAAACAAGAAATGATGTAAGTAGAGAGAGGATAACGTGTGAAACAGAAAACCAAAAATATCAGTAAGAAACAAAGAATTAAGTTTCTGAGACGAATCAATCAATACATAGAAGAAGACTTCTAGTTTGTGAATAGATCTTTGTTTTCCCAATGATTTAAAGACGGACTAGAGTGTAATCCTGTCAAAGAAGCAGATCGACGAGTTCCGCTACGAATTACAAGGTATATAACTCGTTGTTGAATACCTTAATATTTCATCAATGGTATCAGAGTCATTGTTTATGATCCCATCATGTACTTCGTACTTGAGAATTCACTATCTATGTTTATAAGAAATAAAATAGATTCTATGTCTTTTAAAATCAGTGAATAGAAAAAATTGAATGATGTTAATTTTCATGACGCTTAGATGTGGATTAATTTTATGTGAAATACGATTCAGAATCCTATTTCATTTTCAATTATAAAATAGATAGGATTTCTTGTCCGACTAAGAAAGAAATTCTATTTTTAATACTGATTTTATTTAATAGCGATCTGAAAGTAGAATGTACGATGTTTGGGTCGAATTTATTTTTTTCATAATCTCCTCGTACTTAGCTTTTTGAAAATAGATTATATTGGAAAAACGGAATTATAACGAGTGAGATACGAATTATTAAAAATATTGCATATTTTTTTCTGTTTTCCGGAAAATAGCATCTGTCTAGAGCAATCTGGAAATTCGTTGTGCAGGTTTTTGGTCGAAATCTATTATCTTTATGATTTTCTCGTTTTAAGCTTTCCGAAAACATATTATAATAAGGAAACCGACTTAAAACGAGCAAGAAATGAATTTTTCAACAAATGACTGGAAAAAAAATGTTTTTTTTTGGATTTTTTTTATTGAGATTAGTGTCCTATTTAGGATTATTTTTATATGTCCCCTTTTAGGATCTTACTGTTCTTGAGTATTAGTTTAATCCTTATGTTCCTTGCTCATTTTAAGTCGGTATGTCCCCTTTTAGGATCTTACTGTTCTTGATTATTAGTTTAATCGTTATGTTCCTTGAACAATTCTTTACCTTTTACGAAAATTTGTGACATATATTGTCGCATTAAATGGTATTAGCCATACTTTTGTTTTGTTCCCATTTCAGATATGGTTGAACGGGAACATGCTCAAACTACTTCAACTGGGAGTTCTCAAAGTCGAGCAAAGGGACAAGGTAGAAGAGTAAGCCGTCGTAAGACATGTTTTCGAAGGCGTGAAATCATACAAATTGGTGTCCCAAGGGCGACACAAAATCAATCAAGGAACCAAAGGGTCATTCAAAGGGGAAATGAGAAAAAATTTAAGGAGTTTGAGTCATTGCAAATGTCCCCTAATACATCAGCACGTGATTTTATTCACCTTTTTGAAATAAAATGGGCTGAAGTGGCTGATTATAAGGAAATTTCAGATTGGAGAGCCTTAGCTTATTTAACAGACGCTTTCCGTGAACCTTGGGGTAATAGATTGACTGATGTTTATCATGACATTTGGCCCAGTCAACCTTTTAGGGTTTACATTAGTTGTCTTGAATACTTGTGGGAGGATTTCAGTCTATGAATTACTTGTAAACTTTTGTTGCTTATTTGTTTTTCAAGATATGAATTATGTAGTTTGTTTTTCCCTCAAATTATGTTATTAGACTTAAAAATCCTTGTTATCAAACTCTTCAATATATTAAATATACATATTAAGAAATTAGATTTGAATTTTGATTAAATATTTAGTTTGTAGATGATGATTGGATACATACATGTCTTTTCGATTTTACATTAAATATGAAATCTTTATGAGAATTAATTTGCTTAAATTTGTATGTCACATGCATAATTGATTAAAATTCTTGTCTAATCATATGTCAATAACAGACATGACATCAAAAAGTATCATTGCTGACTTAAACAAATGTAAAAAACTTAACGGTGATAATTACGACATCTGGAGTCGTAAAATATGGTATGTACTGGAAGAGCAAAATGCTTTGGAAGATATAAATCATGTTTTGAATGAACCAGAAGAGGGTAATATTGCACAACACAGAAGGGAAAGCTTGGAAGAAGGCTAACTCCACTGCACGTGGAATAATAGTTAGTTCTGTAGTTGATGATCTAACACATGAATGTGAGGAATTCTCTACTGCTCATGCTATGTGGGCACATCTGTGAGGAACGTATAGGCGTACATCTGTAAACTGCCTCCGACAGTTGACTCTCAAATTTGACACTTACAAAAAACGTCTTGATCAGAATATCAAACAACACCTTAGGGTGATGTCAAACATGATAGCTTAACTCAAGACAGTTGGCCATGTTCTTTCAGAAGAACAACAAGTTCAACGAGTGATTCGGTCTCTTCCCAATAATTGGGAACATTTGAAGGTTAACTTGACCCATAATGATAGCAACAAAACCTTTTTTGATGTTGCACGCCATGTTGAACTTGAAGATGAGCGCCTTGGTGCTGCTAAGTTGCTTCTAATACCTTTGTGGCAGAGTCAAGTGGTACAAAATCTTCAAGCTTCAAGTGCAAGAAAAATTGAAAAGTAAATGGGAAAGACAAAGAGACTGGAGAAGGACCCTCTAAGAAAAAGAATAAGCCAAACTCCAAGAAAGGAAAACGGGTTTTCAAGAAGAAAGACAAGAGTAAAATGAAGTGCTACAATTACCAAGAATTAGGGCATTTTGCTCGTGAATGTACCGAGCCTAAAAAGGTAGCATTTCTAAACGCATCTCTAAGTGCTACATATGTTTCTAGCACTTCTTTACTAACTGAATCTTATCCTATGTGGATTGTAGACTCAGGATCCACCGACCACGTGAGTCGAGATAGAGAGGCGTCTATGGAGTTTCGTCGAGTTTCATCTAAATCAAGAAGGATCTACATAGGAAATAATGCTAGGCTTGAAGGCAAAGGTATAGGCACTTGCAAAGTGGACTTGTGTGGTGGCCGTTCCTTGATGTTGCATGACGTCCTATATACTCCAGAGATTCGACGAAACTTAGTGTCTGTGTCTTTTATTTTAGACGTTGGTTTTGATTTGTTTTTTAGTCGTAATGGTGTTAGAATAACTCTAGATAATGTTTTATATGGTTTTGCACTTCGTTATGATCGTTTTATCGTATTAGATTGTAATCCTTTAACTTATGACTATTATGTTGACCGTTATGTAAAAGCATGTTATTCAAGTAACAATGATGCTGATATTATTACATGCCATGCTAGATTAGATCACATAGGGCAAGATCGAATGAATAGGTTGGCAAAAGAATGGCATTTAGTTTCTTTCACCAAAATTGAAATGCCAACTTGTGAAAATTGTCTTGCTGGAAAGATTACGCGTAAACCATTTGGAAAGGCTAAGAGAACTGAGTTCCCACTTCAATTAATTCATTCTGATATTTGTGGTACAATGAATGTAAGGGCAAGGTCTGGTGCTACACATTTCATTATATTTATTGATGATTTCACACATTTTGGTTATGTCTATATAATTTCTCATAAATCTGAAGCAGTTGAGTGCTTTAAAAGATATTTGAATGAAGTTGAAAATCAATTAGATAAAAGCATAAAAGCTTTAAAAACCGATCGAGGACGTTAATAATTGTCAAAACAATTTGAAGAACTATGCACTGAAAAGGGTATTATCAGACAATTAACTACTCCTTATACACCTCAACAAAATGGTGTAGCTGAAAGAAGGAATAGAACATTATTAGACATGAAAAGGTCAATGATGGCGCTTGCAAATTTGTCTATCTCTTTCTGGGGAGATGCATTATTGACTGCAGCTTACATATTCAACATAGTGCCTTCTAAGTCAGTGTCTTTCCTGGTCATAAATCAAACCTGAATGATCTACGACCGTGGGGTTGTGCAGCATATATTAAAGATCGTTTTGGTGAGTTTGGTAAACTAAGTCCAGAAGGAAATAACTGTATCTTTATAAGGTACTCTGAACACTCCAAAGGGTATGTGTTCATCACGTCCTCGATCGGTTCTTAAAGCTTTTATGCTTTTATCTAATTGATTTCAACTTCATTCATGTATATTTTAAAGCACTCAAGTGCTTCAGATTTATAAGAAATCAAATATACATAATCAAAGCGCGTGAAAACATCAATAAATGTAATGAAGTATGCAGCACCAGACCTTGTCTTTACTTTCATTGGACCACAAATTTCATAATGAATTAATTGAAGTGGGAATTCAGCTCTTAAAGGCCTTTCCAAATGGTTTACGCATAATCTTTCCAGCAAGACAATTTTTACAAGTTGACATTTCAACTTTGGTGAAAGAACATAAATATCTTTCTTTTCCCAACCTATTCATTCGATCTTGCCTTATGTGACCTAATCTAGCATGCCATGTAATAACATCAACATCATTGTTACTTGAATAACATGCCATAACACAACAGTCAACATAATAGTCATAAGTTGAAGGATTACAATCTAATACGATAAAACGGTCATAACAAAGTCCAAAACCATATAAAACATTATCTAGAGTTATTCTAACACCATTACGACTAAAAAACAAATGAAAACCAACGTCTAAAAGAACAGACACAGACACTAAGTTTCGTCGAATCTCTAAAGTATATAGGACGTCATGCAACATCAAAGAACGGCCACCATGGAAGTCCACTTTGCAAGTGCCTATACCTTGAACTTCAAGACTAGCATTATTTCCTACGTAGATCCACCTTGATTTAGATGAAACTCGATGAAACTCCACAATCGCCTCTCTATCTCAGCTCACGTGGTCGGTGGATCCTGAGTCTACAATCCATATAGGATAAGATTCAGCTTGTAAAGAAGTGCTCGAAACCATATGTTGCACTTTGAGATGCATTTCGAAATGCTACATTTTCGGCTCATTGCATTCATGAGTGAAATGCCCCAACATTCGACAATTGTAGCACTTCATTTTGCTATTGTCTCTCTTCTTGAAAAATCATTTTCCTTTCTTGGAATTTGGATTTTTCTTTTTCTTAGAAGGTCTTTCTTCAGTCTTTTTATTTTTCCCATTCCTTTTCCAATTTTTCTTACGCTTGAAGCCTGAAGATTTTGTACTACTTGTTTCTGCCACAAAGGCATTTAGAAGCAACTTTTAGCAGCACCAAGGTGCTTATCTTCAAGTTCAACATGGTTTGCAATTATCACAAAAGTTTTGATGCCATGATTATTGGTCAATTTAATCTTCAAGTTTTTCCCATTATTGGGAAGAGATCGAATTATTGCATGAACTTGTTGCTCGTCTAAAAAAAAATATGACTAACACTTTTGAGTTGAGTTACCATGTTTGACATCACCCTAAGGTGATGTGCAGTATTACCTTCTTTTGGTTGATTCAATACATGGTTTATACCTCCCAAAGCATTTTTGCTCTTTCAGCATATACCATATATAACGACTCCAGATGTCGTAATTATTACCATTAAGTTTTTCACCTTTGTTTAAGTCAGTAATGATACTTTTGATACCATGTCTGTTATTGACATATCTTTAGGCAAGAATTTAAACAATTATGCATATGAAATACACATTAAGCAAATCAATTCTCAGAATGATGTCATATTTGAATGTAATATCGAAAAGACACGTAAGCATCCATCATCATCGACGAATTAAATATTTAACCAAAATTGAAATTAACTTCTTAATGTGTACACTTATTTATTTTAGACTATGACCACACAGATTTGTATGTCTAATAATTAAACACCATATTATATTGTGCAATAGAATAATCATTCACTTCTTCAATAAAATAAAACTTAAATATTCATATCAAAGCACAATAAAAGATGTTCATTTCATACTTCAATAAAAAAAATTAAAATAATAAATAAAACTAATCTAATAAAAAATGGAGTATGTGGATACACTTTGGGTGTAGCTTTACCCACTTAACTCCTATTTTTACATAGTACTTCCATAATTCTTCGACATCCCCTATTTCGATTCTAACTTGATTAAGTTCATTCTTCCAGAATTCTAGCAAGGAATCATACAAAATAGCATATCCTTCACTATCTGTAATTGGAGGGTGACTTTCATAAAGTTTCTCAAATTTCACGACAAAGTTTTGGAGAAATTCTATTAAGCATCCATGGGGATCCATCTTCAAAGAATTAAACTCTCTTAGATCTTTTTCTACTTGTCTTCTAATGACTCTTCCTTTTCTTAACATACTTTGAGAACTCCCATTTGGAGTAATTTGAGCATGTTCCCGTTCAGTCATATCTGAAATGAAAACAAAATAAAATATGGTTAATACCATTTAATGTGACAACATATGTCACAAATTTCTCAAAATGTCAAGCAACTGTTTAAGGAACATAAGGACTATTCGAATGCTCAAGAACAATAAGATCCTAAAAGAGGACATAAAAAAATTTAAAAAATTCAAAAAAAAAAGCTTTTTTTTCAGCCATTAGTTGAAAAAATTCATATTTTGCTCGTTTTAAGTCGGTTTCCTTATTATAATATGTTTTCGGAAACTTTAAAACGAGCAAATCATAAAAAAAAAATAAGTTTTCACCCAAAAGCTGCACAACAAATTTCCAGATTGCTCTAGACAGATGCAGTTTTTCGAAAAATAGAAAAAAATATCCAATTTTTTTAATAATTCGTATCTCACTCGTTATAATTCCATTTTTCCATTATAATATGTTTTCGGAAAGCTAAGCACGAGTAGATAATGGAAAAAATAATTTCGAGCCAAACATCGTACATTCTATTTTCAGATCGCTATTAAACAGAAGCAGTATTAAAAAAAGAATTTCTTTCTTACTAGGACAAGAAATCCTATCTATTTTATTATTGAAAATCAAATAGAATTCTGAATCTTATTTCACATAAAATTAATCCACATCTAAGCTTCATGAAAATTAACATCATTCAATTTTTTCTATTCACTGATTTTAAAAGACATAGAATCTATTTTATATCTTATAAACATAGACAGTGAATTCTCAAGTACGCAGCACATGATGGGATCATAAACAATGACTCTGATACCATTGATAGAATATTAGGGTATTTAACAAAGAGTTATGTACCTTGTAATTCGGAGTGGAAGTCGTTGATCTGCTTCTTTGACATGATTGCTCTTAAGTCCGTCTTTGAATCACTGGGAAACAAAGATCTATTCACAAACTAGAAGTCTTCTTCTGTGCACTGATTGATTCGTCTTAGAAACTCAATTCTTTGTTTCTTATTGAACGCTTATTTTTGGTTTTCTGTTTCACACGTTTTTCTCTCTTTACTTACCTTTTTTCCCGTTCTTTCTAAAACACTCCCATTAGGAGTCGTTTAAAAGAGAGGTTGTTTTGCCTTATCCTTTAAAAGGATTTATCCAATTAATTATTATTTAATTAATTTGGATAAGGCATGAAACAGATTGGGTCGGATCGGGTCGGTCCACATGGGCGATCCACGACCAAAAACTTACATATTTCACACGTTTTTCTCTCTTTACTTACCTTTTTTCCGTTCTTTATCCAACTTTTCTTACGCTTGAAGCCTGAAGATTTTGTACCACTTGTTTCTGCCATAAAGGCATTTAGAAGCAGCTTTTAACAGCACCAAGGTGCTCATCTTCAAGTTCAACATAGTTTGCAATCATCACAAAAGTTTGATGCCATGATTATGGATCGATTTAACCTTCAAGTTTTCCCCATTATTGGGAACAAATCGAATTACTGCATGAACTTGTTGCTTATTTAAAAGAAAACATGACCAACACTCTTGAGTTGAGTTACCATGTTTGACATCACCCTAAGGTGTTGTGCAATATTACCTTCTTTTGGTTGATTCAATATACGATTTATACCTCCCAGAGCATTTTTACTCTTCCAGCATATATTGTATATAACGACTCCAGATGTCATAATTATTACCATTAAGTTTTTCACCTTTGTTTAAGTTAGTAATGATACTTTTGATACCATGTCTGTTATTGACATATCTTTAGGCAAGAATTTTAACAATTATGCATGTGACATACACATTCAAGCAAATCAATTCTCATTATGATGTCATATTTGAATGTAAAATCAAAAAGACGCGTAAGCATCCATCATCATCTGTGAATCAAATATTTAACCAAAATTTGAAATTAACTTCTTAATGTGTACACTAATTTATTTTAGACTATAACCACACATATTTGTATTTCTAATAATTAAACTCCATATTATATTGCGCAATAGAATAATCATTCACTTATTCAATAAAATAAAACTTAAATATTCATATCAAAGCACAATAAAAGATGTTCATTTCATACTTTAATAATAAAAAAAATTAATCTGATAAAATATGGAGTATAATGTACCTTATAAGCCACAAATTCAGATTTCATGGTTGAAAGAGTTGTGCAAGTTTGCTTCTTACTTTTCCATGAAATAGCACCACCATTTAGTAAGAAAGCATAACCGGATGTTGATTTTCTATCATCCCAATCACCAACCCAATCTGGATAAATCAGATCCACTATAACACAGTGTATGATTTGCAGTTCCCTTGAGGTATCAAAATATTCTTTTTACTGCTTTCCAATGATCTCTTCCAGGATTGGATTGATACCTGCTAACTAGACTCATGGCATAACAAATGTCTGGGCGAGTACACATCATAACATACATCAAATTCCCGACAACACTAGAATAAGGAACTCGAGACATGTCTTCTTCTTTTTTTTTTCAGTCTTTGGACACATTTCAAGGCTTAAAGTTTCACCCCTTGCTACAGAAGTATCCATGGATTTGCAACTATTCATTCGAAAACGTTCCAATATTTTCTTTATATAAATTTTTTGAGATAAACTCAAAAATTTCTTGGAACGATCTCTTTGGATCTTAACACCCAATATATAGTCTGCTTCACCCATATCTTTCATATCAAACGATTTTGAAAGACATGACTTGACAGTTTTCACATACTCCAAATTATTTCCAGCTAATAAAATATCATCTACGTAAAGAGAAAGAATTACAAAATTTCTATTGGACTTTTTCACATAGATGCAATGGTCTTCATCGATTATGGTGAAATCAAATGACATCACCTCCTTATGAAATCTTAGATACCACAGTCTTGAAGATTGCTTTAGGCCATAAATTGATCTTCTCAATTTACATACTTTCTTTTCTTGACATTTAACAATGAAACCTACTGGTTGTTCCATGTAGATTTCCTCGTATAATTCTCCATTGAGAAAAGCAGTCTTCACATCCATTTGGTGTAATTCTAGATCTAAACGTGCAACAATAGCTAAAAGTAATCGTATGGAAGTAAACTTCACAACTGGTGAAAAAGTTTCCTCATAGTCTATTCCAACTTCTTGAGTAAAACATTTTGCCACCAATCATGCTTTGTGTCTTTCTATTGACCCATCCTATTTACGTTTAACTTTAAGAATCCATTTATTCCCAATAGCTTTACTTTCTTTAGGAAGGTCAACTAGATCCCAGACTTTATTGGTTTTCATGGACTCTAATTCTTCTTTCATCGCTTTTAACCATTCATCCCTTTCAGGTCTCGATAAGGCCTCAGTTATAGAATTAGGTTCATCTAATTCTGTGGGAGATACCAGGAAAACATAATCCTCAATCTCATAAGATCGTTTAGGTACACTTTTTTTTGTACTCTTACGTATTTGAAGTTCAGATTCCTCTATAGGATTTTGAGATTCATAACTCCCACTTGGATCATGAATTATTTCTTGATCCATTGAATTATCAAGTATGTTTGACAACATTACCTGATTTTCTGAATTCAACATTTTGTACAGAGGCTCAACTTCACCTATTTCACCCTTTTTGAAAAAATCATTTTCCAAAAATCTAATAGCTCGTGATACAATTTCAGTAATACTTCCATCCTCCAATTCATCGATGAACACATATCCTTTAGAGCGTTCAGAGTACCTTATAAAGATACGGTAGTTCTTTGAAAGATTTCACAGATCTCTTAACATCAATGAAGCTCTTGATACCACTGTTGGTGTTTAAATTTCAAATTATGCAGATTATGTATTTCTTGTTGGCTATATAAAGCCCCTCAGTGCTTAAGAAAATCATTGAAATCAACTAAAAGCCTTTTCAATTCATTGAGAGAAGTTTTCAATCTTTTTGTGGTTTCCCATTTTTTTAAAAACACCAACAGTGGTATCAAGAGCTTCATTGATCTTAAGAGATCTGTGAAATCTTCCAAAGAACTACCATACATTTTTAACCCGTAAGGGCTACCTTTTTTAACCCATCAGGGCTATCTATTTTAACCCATCAAGGCTACCTTTTCAACCCGTGCTTTTTTCAACACACATGCTTTTCTAAATCATTTTTTAACCAAAATAATGGCAAGCAACTGTCTCTCTTTGAATGCCCCACAAATTTTCACGGACGAAAACTATCAAATTTGGTCTCTGAGAATAAAATCATATTTTGAAACCTATGTGATATGTGAGGTTGTGATGGAATAAAAACACTTACAACCTCTCTCTACAAATCATACAAAAGTTCAAATTAAAGCACTTTCAAAAAAACTTCTACACAAGACAATGCCATCGCATGTGTTTTTGAAGAACAAAATCAAAAGAAGAAAAAGGAAAAAGAAGAAATTTTGCAAGTTCAAAAACAATGAAAAAAATCCAGCATCAACTATCAAAACAAAAATTGAGGAGGAGCATTTTTTTCAATTGCAGTAACTAAAGCAAAGGAGGAGTGTTGAAGTTTGCTTTTAGTTACTGTAGTAANCAAGACAATGCCATCGCATGTGTTTTTGAAGAACAAAATCAAAAGAAGAAAAAGGAAAAAGAAGAAATTTTGCAAGTTCAAAAACAATGAAAAAAATCCAGCATCAACTATCAAAACAAAAATTGAGGAGGAGCATTTTTTTCAATTGCAGTAACTAAAGCAAAGGAGGAGTGTTGAAGTTTGCTTTTAGTTACTGTAGTAACTTTATAGCAAAATAAGTTATTTAGTTTGAATAAATTTGAAATTTGAATTTTAGTTAGATTGTTTTAGTTCTTGAAATATTTTAGGATTTTCAAATTTTAAATTATGCAAATTATGTGTTTTATGTTGGCTATTTAAAGCCTCTTAATGCTTAGTAAAATTATTGAAAGCTATTGAAAGTCATTTCAATCCATTGAAAGACATTTTTAATCCTTTTATGCTGCCCCACTTTTAAAAAAACACCAACATAGTTGCTTAGTGAAGTCTAAGTTATTTTGTGTCAGGTAGCTTAGTGGGCAATAGCAATATTGCTTAGTTTTGGCTCTATTTGTAGTGGGAATACTACATTTAGGGGGAGGGATTTAGAAGTAAGTTCCTAGGTTGCAAGTTGTTGTAATCTGAATCGTTGCTCTATTTGGAAGTAATGGAGTTTGGTTTGAAAAGCCTGTGAGGACAGGTCGTGGTTTTCACTGTCCTTAGAGCTAGGGGGTTTCCACGTTAAGTGATCGTGTAGCTTCTGTTGTGTGCATTACTTACTGCTGTGGTTTGCATTTAGTGTTTCTACCGTATCAAGGGACCTAGTCCATTGACATTCAGTGAACGCCTATAATTTAACAATATTTACTGAAGTTTTATAAGGAATGCAAATGGGCAAATATTAATTTTTAAATTGAATTCTAGATTGGGTTCTGAAGTGCATAATAATGACATGTAGTTAAAGTAAATCAACATACACCGTTATCATAGTGATTAAATTTACTATTTATTCTTAAATTTTTTGTCCTTTTTTTAAATTGTTATTAGATTATTAGCTTTACTTCTTACTTCATAAAATATTACAGAAATAGTTTAAGATTGAAGGGCAAAATGGTCGTTCATTTAACTTATCAATTTAAGCTTATTTAATAATTAATTAATTAGATATTTTATACTACTTTAATTTAGCATAAAGGTAAAATGGTAATCGATCCAACTTGAGGCTTTCCATTTTTAACAGTAATCTATATTTATTTTCAATTAGTTTTATTATATATTTGTTAAAATGTATATTTTCATTTCTTTTATAAAATTATTGTAAGAGAACTACTTAAGTGAAGTAAAAAAGTTTTATAATATATAATATTATAATTAATGTGTATTTATATTTTTATTCATAAAATTATAACAATAGTGTTAAATGGAATGCGATAGTATTTATTATAATAATTAGTGTGTATTTACATTTTTGTCCATAAACATTATGACTTTATAAGGACATTTTGGTAATTCAACTTTAAACATAGGGGCTTTCCCTTATAATAATACTAATTTCTGGACACGTGCAACGCACGTGTGTCTCATGCAATATGTTATAAATTTATTAGGACAATTAAAATTCAATGAAAATATGTGTGTAATGAGTACTAAAATGCAACAATCTCAAATAAATGTTATGATAATAATTTATTGAAAATTAAATTAAGAAGACTAATAAAGAAATTATAAAAAAAATAAACATAGAAGAAAAAAATAATATACGCATCATTCTTAAGACTTTAATCATAACATTATATAAATGAAAAAAGAAATACAAAATCGGTACATAATTTTTCAATTTTTTGTCAACATCTTCTCTCATATCCA
This sequence comes from Solanum stenotomum, assembly GCF_019186545.1. Taxonomy (NCBI): domain Eukaryota; kingdom Viridiplantae; phylum Streptophyta; class Magnoliopsida; order Solanales; family Solanaceae; genus Solanum; species Solanum stenotomum. Next base: position 12,986,554 of record NC_064288.1, read on the forward strand.
ATTAAAATTCAAAAGTCTACTCCATCGAGTTAAACTAAAGCATGAATCAAATAGAAAAATCACTTTATGTCAGACTATTGTAGATATATCATATACTTTAGATGTTGATGGCTTCACTACTTCAACTATAAAATGAAAAGGATAATTTTGGACGTGAGTTTCCTGAAACAAAAAAGATGAATT
>NC_064288.1:13119332-13150774 GCF_019186545.1 Solanum stenotomum
CAGGGTGTAGGCTCGGGTCGTGACAGTTTGCTTTAAGAATTTATATATAAAAATATAAAAAAACATTTTACACAAAATATATAGGAAAATTGAGGTGAGAAAAACTTGATTTTTTAAATTTTTTGGATCAATTGGTGAAAAAATTTGGCTCCAAAAATAAACTTTAAAATTTAAATAGTCATCCAAATACATTTATATTTTTTAAATCTAACGTTTCATCATTTATTACAAAGTTGTCATAAGCAAACATTAAATAAGAGTATAAGGATAAAATTACCTTTTTTTTTAATGCAAGTGCAAATGGAAAATGTGACATATAATATGGGATGGAGGGAATATATAGCAAACACATGGTTAATATCTTATTTACTTAAATCAATACTTACACATATAAGTATTAGTATTATTAGGTGAAGTTAAATATTTTATTTCTTGTAAGAATTTTTTTATGAAGTTAAATATTTTATGTCAAGTAAGAATATAAGTAGATTATAACTTTGAAAAAAAGGGCTAAAATTATTTTTATACTTCCATTTATTAGCTAATTTGTTCTTCGTTATATTATCTGGCTATTTATATTCTTATTATCACGATATTTATTGCATATATCCCTAATTGGATGAAAACTCTCCTATCAAAATAAAATATCATATTTTAAATAAACATCTCATTATCCTTATATTACTCGTTCTGATACAACTCAAAAAATATAATCCAAACAAATATATCATCTAAATGTATTCAAATTCTCTGAAACAAAAGCTATTATGATTGTTGTGAAGTGATGCCATTGTGTTTTTGCAGAATCAAGCGCATTCAAGACCTTCATATCTGTCACGATCCAAAATCACAAATCGTGATGGCACATATATTGCCAACCGATAGGTAAGCTAACCCAATACTTTTACCAATTCAATTCAATATTTAAAGTAGAAAGATAAGCGAAAACATAATATCCAAACACTAAGTCTTTTACAAGTATGAAGTGCGGAAACCTAAGTTACCACCCCAAAATTTAGTGTCATAAGTACAAGAGCTTCTAAACTACGATACAAGTCTGGAACTAAATGAAAAACCTAGACGTGAGAAATATCTTGTCTAAATACTAAAATAAAATGATAACGTCTAAAGACATAGAGGGAGGTGTGGGCCGCAGAACAACCAAGTAGCTCATCACAATTCCAAGATAATTCAAAACTCAGCTGTGAAAGCTCCACGAAATGCACTCGAAATTGAAATCCAATATGCACCACAAAATAGTGCAGCAAGTGTAGTATGAGTATGAAACCACGTGTACCCAGTATATCTCATCGATCGACAACGAAGAAGTAGTGACAGGAGTATATAAGAAAATAATCCTTTAATTTTACAAGTCCACAATATATTTATCAACCAAGTTTTCGTCAATAGGGACAATCAAATTTCACGTAATGTCCACCCACCAAATAAACACATAATCAACAAGAATGAAAGATGTAATGAGATGCAATGCAATGTGACACCATGGAATGATATGCCTCAGATGTCAAGTACTCTCTCAATCGTATATACATGATACTCCTCGGAAAAATATCAAGAGTTCATGACCCATGGGGGACTCAGGAGGTCCATATATCAACACAGACGATCTCCACGTGTCTGTGCGGACGATCTCAACGCACTGTCATAAAATCAAACAATTTTCGCACGGACGATCTCCACGTGCTCAAATTATAATCATAACTTCTCCCTCGCACAGACGATCTCCACGTGCCCAAATTATAATCATAACTCGATCTCAACACGGACGATCTCCATGTGTTAGACCTTTACCCACACTCAGTCTCATGTCAATGCATGTGCACAATATGATATCAACAAAAAAAAAAGGATGATGCAACATCTCAATAAATCAAATGTCGCTATGACATATAATCACCTCAATTATCACAATTATACAGGTTCAATAAAGAAACACAACCACACACAAGAAATCANTCCACGTGTCTGTGCGGACGATCTCAACGCACTGTCATAAAATCAAACAATTTTCGCACGGACGATCTCCACGTGCTCAAATTATAATCATAACTTCTCCCTCGCACAGACGATCTCCACGTGCCCAAATTATAATCATAACTCGATCTCAACACGGACGATCTCCATGTGTTAGACCTTTACCCACACTCAGTCTCATGTCAATGCATGTGCACAATATGATATCAACAAAAAAAAAAGGATGATGCAACATCTCAATAAATCAAATGTCGCTATGACATATAATCACCTCAATTATCACAATTATACAGGTTCAATAAAGAAACACAACCACACACAAGAAATCAAGTCACCAAATACATCAGCTAATGCCCATATGCTTTGGCATTTTTGAATTACAATATATCATATAATAGTAATAAACTTTCCCTTTAATCACACCGGTACTCGTACATATGCCCGTCACACCATTGGTATGAGACCCCAATCTTTCGCCCTTACCCATTGTCTATTCCATTTTTAATCTTTAATTAGAAATTGTCCTTCAACGAAGTCTAGAAAGTCTTAACATACCTCGAATGTCAGACACGTGTCACGAATCCTCAAGATCTTGCCTTTTCCTTTCGTAAAGCTTCAGAATGTTTTCAATCTATCAGATATGCATTTTTGTAAGTAAACGAGTCCGTATACACCCATATTACTGTACGTTTATCCTATATCCAAAATCTCATCTAAATGTATATAATCAAGTTCTAAAATCTCAAGCCTAGAGCAGGGGCGGCTCAACATAATTCGTGGCCTAAAGCGAAATTTTTATTAGAGGCCTAAAATCTATATAAATTTTATCTATATCTATTTATTTTTCTAAATTTCTAGACGTAAATTACTACTTAATATCTTTTATATAAATGATTTTTCAAACACTTTTTTTTTAATTATTAGTTTTAAGTAAGATTTTATCAATTCAACATTGAAAAATATCCTTTTATTGAGACAATTATTATATGAATTATTAACACAATTTTATAAGTAATAAGTTGATAAACTTTAAAGATAAGAGTTAGAATCATAGAATTTGATTCAAACAGTTGATAACTTGGTATACCTACTTTAATATGAAAATTAACAAATAAATTTTTTTTAAAAATTGTAATGCACTTTGTTCAACACTTTTCGACTATTGATTCATATTTTTTAGAGTGTATTACTCTAACTATCAAAGATTTGAAGAAACAGAGTGCAAAAAGAGTTACAAAGAATAAATAATGTGAGTGTTAACGAAGAAAATGTAAAAATTCAAAACAATGTTTCCTTAATTTCTTCTATTTGAATAGGGTTAAAATACATAATTTTTTATTTATAAAAATTTGAGGCCCCCAAAGGCCAATGCCTAAAACTTTATAGGCAAGAGCCGGCCCTGCTTGAGACTCAATCATACACCACCTCCTTACCTCCTTTTTTTAGATTGATTTCATCCGTCTGTCTCTTTTGTGGAGATCTACTCCTATCCAAAGTAGATTGCTTTTTTTTTTTTTGGTGTCTCAATGACTTTTTATTTTATTGAATCATCGTTGTTATCGCCACCACCTCCTCCTACCACAATAACTTCATCTAAGCTCCTAATCCTCGATCTCTCTTTAGATCCGTCCGCCACCACCATTTTCTTCTTCAGATCCGGNTATATATGTTAGATAATTGTATATTATACATATGCAATTGTATATATAGCAAGCATGATTGGGAGAGGGAGGAGAGAGGCGAGCGAGAGGGCAGAGAGTGGGAGAGAGAGGAGAGAGGCGAGCGAGAGAGGGCAAAGAGTGGGAGAGAGGTGAATTGTATATGTATATAGGTTAGATAATTGTATATTATACATATGTATTTGTATATTCTGACGAATTATACATATACAAACATGACTAATTATACAAACTCGAAGTCAGCCCGCGTAATTAATGTATAATGTTAGTCGTGAGTGGTAATTATAGCAAACTATAGCTATGATGAGTAATTAAGTAGTATAAGTTTGCTTAACCGCGTAATTTTCCCAAAAATTTATAGGCAAGAGTCGGCACTGGCCTAGAGTTGAGTCTTAATTCCTCCAAATAACATAACTTTAATGTTGTTCATATAATACAATATACCTATATTTAATTACTTAATTTACTATTTCAAAACTTGTAAATAAAATCCAAAACAAGTAAACCAACTACCCTATCTGTAACTTACGCCCTGAAAAAATTGCAGCCATTATGAGCCCATCCCTACATTCCTTATCACCAACCATATACCTATTATTCCCACCCATTGTAACAATCAACATATATATGCATTACATAAAGCACAACTCGCCAGAAAAGAAAAACCTTACCTGAAGTATGCGGTTTCTTTTCCCTCGTACATGTTTTGCCACAATTTGTTATTTGTGTTATCTCAATTACCCCTTTAACTTAATTTAATATACGGGCCAAGTGGTAGAGAATATTAAATTAATTACTGATTTGGCCCATTACTTTCAACTAAATTAACTATTTAATAAATATCCGTTAATTAAATAATCGTAGTTACCAAATAGCTTAAAATTTATATTTAAAATTTTACAAGAAAAGTCAAAATAGTACTAGTGTTCAAAACGACCTAACGGATCATTACAATATCCTCAGTCATTTTCATAACTTGACTCCAGCAGTCACAAAATTTAAAAATAAGAAACAACATTTATATCTGATAAATAAAGATGCAGTTTTTGGGAGAAATTTTCAATAGTTGTAGATATAGAATATTGACAATATCAACTCCTTTTATAAGCTTAGATTTAATTTCCCTATCCGAATTGGTTTGGAATAATTGCCGACTACTATAATGCCTTGGCTTGGCGTCCCTTTTCCTTATCCAAATAGAACTCTAACCTAACTACCATAAATACATTAATTTACAATTTAATACTCCCTCTGTCCCTAATTACTTGTCCACTTTTTAATTGACACACCTATTAAGAAAATAATTAATGACATACCATTTTACCCCTATTAATTATTAAGTGGATGAAAAGTTCTATATTTTTCAAAATAATTAGTCATTTAATTGAGGGTATAATAGGTAAAAAAAATTGTCCTTTCTTGATTTGTCAAAATGGACAAGTAATTAAGGACAACTATAAAAGGAAATATGGACAAGTAATTAGGGACAAAAGGAGTATCAATACTAAAATCTTGATAGAATTTGGATTCTGTATCCACCTGGGGATCTTCATTAGTATAACCCTCCTAAATTTTAGGAGTCTTATGAGTTTCTATTAAGAATTTCTTTGGATGATTTTAGTAACTACAACGACACAAGTATATTCCAATATGAATTGGGAAGTGTTTAATCCAAATATTAGGAAGATTCGACAAACATTATATTTAATGAAATTTTAAGATGTATTAGAGCGGTTTAATATATATATATATATATATATATATATATATACTAGTCTTGGGAACGTGCATTGCACGTTTGTCCCCTAATTGACATTAGAAAATTTAATTTATATAAGTAAATATATCATACTGGAGCGTACATAAAGTCATCGCTATAAATTCACAAAATATAGCATGAAAATCTTGTGTCAGATGTTGGAGGTTTGATATTTGTAATGCTTCATGAAAAATAAATATTTTATTATATCAGAAGAATTAATATATTTTAATTACCAAACATGAGTTTTAATAATCGAAAAAGAAATTGGCTATAAAAAAGATACGTATAAAAAAATATTACAAAATGTCTAGGTGGTGTAACATCAAATTTATAGAAAAAATTACAAGTTCAAACATAAAAGAAAGAAAATTAAATAAAGTCATGGCATCCATAATAAAAAAACATTGCATTAAAATATATAGACAAAAATATTGTCATATTGATTGAATTACATTTTGTTAGAAGCCGACTTGCTATAGACAAAATATTTCATATGTATAAAAAACTAAAATAATAAAAAAAATAAACAGTAAAGTAAACATGACTATGTTTAAAATACAGATACACTATATTTATTGAACTATATACTAAAGGATCTGTGTATAAAAAATAAAATATGAATTCTAATACAATAAAATACAAACGCACTATATTTCTTGAACTATCTTTTTATTTTGGGAAAATTATATGAAATAGAAAACTATTAATTCAAAATAAATGTTATAACCACAGTTTCATTTGATTCTAATTCGTAGCAAACACTTTGCCATTCGCCTCTATCCCCAGAAATCTCACTCGCCACTCTCCAGAAATCACGTTCACCACTCTCCCTCGCCTCTCTCACTTTATACAAACACAAATGTATAAATTGCGTTTGTGTTTGTATAAAGCGAGAGAAAATTGTATATACAAATACATATCTCTTCGTCATATACACTTATAATTATACAATACAAATCTTCTCCTGCCCAATTCACTTTAGCCTTTCTCTCTTTCTCACTTTATACAAACACAAATTATACAAAATACAATGTATAATTTGTATTTGTATAAAGTGAGAGAGAGATTTGTATACAAATCTATTTGTATACAAAGATACAGTTACATACACATATAGATATTTATATTTAAATACATATAATACACATATACATATACGACTGAAAATCACAACAAAAAAGACATATACTTATACAACTTACGGCTAGAGCCGTCAATATGATCTAGGCTCATTAGGACGGCCTGGCCTAACCCGTAATTTGATAGGGATGGGCTACGATTTTTGGAGCCCATTTAAGAAAAGGGATTTTGATCCCGGCCTGAATAAGTCTGCCGATTTGTAGGGCTTGAGAAATATGGATAGGACCGGCCCGTGGACCAAATAAAAATTAATTAAAAAATAAAGGGTAAACAACATAAATTCCACTAGTTTTGGTTCTAATTACAAGTATTCACGGTAGTTTCGAATAGTACTTCCTCACCACATTTCGTTGGTTGGATACATGTATCTTAATTCGACAGATACATATATCCGAGGAATTGACAAAGCAGGATACATGTTTAATTCACAACTCCAACTAAAATGCATAATTTAAGGAGGAAATCACTCCTTTAATAGATTTTAAATATATCTTGTCTAACAACTTCTGAAAATTCAAAAATATTTTAATTTCTTCCATTTATTTTTTAGCAACAAAAAAGTGAAAAAAAATAAATTTTTCAGAAATTTGAATTTGTTTCTTTGAATTTCGAAATTTTTTATTTTCAATTTTCATGTTTAGAGAGCAACATGTTTCTCACACTCTAGTTAGTTGTTACTTTGTTGAATAATCTAATAAAAGTATATTGTTATTTTTGAACTAATTAATACAGACCTTGATTTGAAAATCTTTGTCACGATCCAGGGGTACACCCTACATGTAACATGGCGTACTTGACCTCGAAGGGATCTCATACAAGCCCTTAGCATATCATAACATAAGAAAATAGAAAAGTGCGAAATTTTTAAAACATTTTTCATACAATCGAAGTCTTTCATAAAGCAAGCAAAAGTCTATACTCTTTGTCTCAAACCATCTAATACAACTTTGAATAACTCTAGGGACCTAGCCCATACAATAGTCTAAAACATAAAAGAAAGACATAAAGGAAAATGGTGGATTTATCCTCTATGCTATGAGGAGTCACCAAGTCTTCAACTCCTTGCACTTCTAGAAACCTATCCTCAAGAATGGAACTCAAAATCGTTGAACCCTACATTTAATGAGAATGTAGGCAAGAGTATGTGTTAGTACAAAAGTGCTAAATATGATAGCTAGCATAACATCATAAGAGCATAACATAAGGGTTAGTCAACATAAGACATAATTCATAAGCATAAGAGATACTTCATGAAACAAAAAAATATAAGCATAAGAGACAATATCATAATCATAAGCTAAGTCTCCAACATAAGCATCATTTAAGCATTATTCTACCTTTAGTCCTTCATATCATAAGAGAACTACTTCTCAAGTAACCTCAAAGAATACTTGTGCAATGCATGGATAAGACCCCATAATCCCATTCATGCTAAGTACCCCCTTTGGCCATCATAATCATATTTTCCATCTTATGGTCTCATTGTTAACTTAATTCTCACAATCAAGGGAATCTCTCACCTTTAGTCAATCATAACATAAAAAGGAAGGTAACTATAGCACAATCCTATCTAAACATACATTATATAAAAGAACACTTTCTTAGGTAACCTTAGGTCGTACTTGTGCAATGCATGAATAATATCCATAATCCTACCCATGCTAAGTACCACTTTTAGGTCCTCATACTCATACTTCTTGATTTGGAGACTAGTCCCCTTTTTTAAGACATTGGAACCCTAGGAGATACTTTTTTAAGCACATCTTAGTCCTTCTTCTTTACTTTTGAACACTATGAAATACTTGCTTTATGTTTGAACACTTGGTGTTGCTTCTTTAAGCATGTCTTAGTTCATTATTGACTTGGAACACTTTGAGATACTTCCTTGAAATATGTCTTAGTTCCATAATAATCTTGTACTAATTGGGAAAATATTAACTGACATGAGACCATATGAGCTATCACATGATCCCCTTCGATGTTACCCACACCGAGAAGGGTTGGTCTACTTGCCTAAGGTAGAACCGGTTTGTTAGATTAGTTGGACCCACTAGCTAACTTTCCTACGAGGCACATAGTTATAGGATACGAAGATTCTACTAGGAAACCCGGACTCCACTTGTGAGGGACTCCATCTCATGATATATACTTTAGGAAACTCAGACTCTACTTGTGAGAGTTCCCATCTTGGAAGCCAGACTCAACTAGGTAAAAGCTTTCATCTCATATTCATATTCACTCGGTGCTAGGCATAAATCCCATAAGATAGCTTATCAAGCCTTACTTAATTCGCGATTCATGGAAGGATGTCCTTGACAACCAACTCATGTTTCAAGTGCTTATATCACTTTATGCGTTTAAACATTCTTAATTCAACCTTACTCTCAAAGCTTTACTTCTTACCATCATCTTTCATACCTAGATTTCAAGGCATTCTAATCACATTCTACATTATTAAGTGATTCTAGTCATAAATCGTCATAAAGGTTCAACTTTAAGCTTTACTAGTCATGATCCATCAAATATACTATAATCTAATTCAATTCATGTCTACAAGCTTTCATTCATGAACTATTTCTATACAAGTCATCAGTTTTAGAAGATCATCTATGAATCCTCAATTTCACCTTTCATAGCATAAACCCACATAATATCAATTTCATCAATTAGACTAGGGTTAACCATGGAAAACATACAATATCATCATAACATCATGATTCAATACTAAAAAAATCATAAACAAGTACTATCCACTCAGTTGGATTCATACTCAACACTACAATATAGGAAGAAACTCTAGTTAGAATTGGGGTTCATCTTCACAATTGGGGGGAATATAGGGTGCTACATGGATGGAAGAATCCAAGAATGAATAAGCTATCATACCTTGATTATAAAGCCCCCTCACAAAGCTTGCAACAATGGAGGAATTTCACCTAGCTTGTTTCTCTTCTTTCTCTTCTTCTTCTTCTTCTTCTTCTTCTTCTTCTTCTTCTTTACTTTTTAGAAAAAAAATTCTTGGAGGGAATTGGGTTGATTTGGTGATTTAGAAATAATGATTTAGAATCATCTAATTAAGGGTCTAATAGCTTTATATAGGTGGTATAATTACTAATAAAACGACACCATTTAATAACTAGTTAATTCTAGAATATTCCCTAACCCCAAAAGCTTAACAGCTTGAAACACTTCACTGCCCAACCCACGAGACCCCGACCCATGGGCCGTGCATGGACCCACGGACCGTGCTGGTCCTCCATGGATGGGGTTCTGCAGCCATCACTTTGGGACCTTTACCCACGAGGCCATCCATGAAGTATGGACCAGCCTACGTGTCGTAGGTCCCCTCGTGGGTGCACTGCCTTGGGTAGATTCTAGGGGGTTTCTAGGGTCCTCCTCAAGGACCCTTGGTTGGTCCTTGGGGAGTCATACCTTGATGTTTAACCCCTAAGCCCTTCACCCTAAACACGGAAGGTCATTTCTATAACTCTAACCCTCACGTAAAGCTCTAGAACCCTTACGTAAGGCTCTAGTTCAACCTATTAGTTTCCAAGTGTTACAATATCTCCCCCTTGGAAATATTCATCCTCGAATGACACTCTTGGAATTTCTTAAGGTCACAACTCTAGACTAGAAATCCATCATGCATGCAACACATCTAAATGCACATAAACAAAGGAGGAAAACTTCAACTTTAAGATGAGCACACTCAATGCAACACAAGGGAGTAGGAACTACATCTACCAACCCAAAATGCATGAAATTCTATATCTACTCATGTTCAAGGAGGAACTACCATCTCCTAGTTAAAACATGCTCAACATAGACTCATGAAGCCTATATGCAATTTACTCTCAAAAAGCATTCATTCAAGGGGGAATCTTTCAACTCCAAACTAAAGCATGCTCATTAATTCATCTCATGAAGTCAAATAGGCAACTCTACTCAATGTAGTACAACATGAGGTAAAATAATGCATATAAGGCATTTCTACCAAGACCTAAACTATTTTTTTCATGAACATGCATATAAAGAAATCATGGCCACACATAAACACACAATGGCCTTGCTATCTAGGCACACCATCTCCCTCTTGGTAGTAAGCCTATACAAACTCTTCTAAACATCATTCATACTAAACACAACTTCAAATTCTAACATATCAAGTCAAAAAGACCAAATAATACCAAAATCTAACAAAGCATGAAGCACATACCGGTAGTCATATTAGGAGGTCACTCTTGATCATTTTTAGCTTGGAGGACATAAAACCTATTCTTCTTGTGAGCAGACTCATCCGGACCACTAGTGACAACTTGCTTATCCTCCCTTCCCTTTGCCTTAAGTACTGAGAAATCTCTCATTTTGTGCCCACTCTTTCCACAATCATAGCACCCCTCCGTGACGGCTAGGCACTTACCATGGTGATTCCTCCCACACTTGGTGCAAGTAGGCTTAGGTAATGGAGACCCACTACCTTTCTCTTGGTCAAACCTAGGGGTGTTGGAAGAATCTTGACCGGAATACCTTTGTTTAGACTTAGATCTACCTTGCCCATTGGACTTGACATTGAAGAAGTTCCCATCACCAGATCCTAGCCCTTTTTACCTCCCTATTCTATTTTTTTGAGTTTTGACTCCTCAATTTGTTGGGCGAAAACCATAAGACGAGAGATAACCATATCACCAACAAGCATTGTCGTAGTACATTCTTCTTCAACCAATTCGGACACACCCATCAAAAATGTACTCATCTTATCTCTCAAATCCGCCACCATAGATGGAGCATACTTGGATAGTCGGGTAAATTTCAAGGAATACTCCTCAACACTCATGCTACCTTGCCTAAGGTTAATAAACTCTTCCACCTTAGCCTCCCTCAACTCTCGGGGAAAGAACATATCAAGGAATGCTTTTTTGAACCTTTCCCACTCTATTGGCCCCGCTCCTACCGGCCTATTGTCTTTCCATTGTTCATACCATATTTGTGCTACATCTTTCAATTGGTAAGCGACTAACTCCGCTTTTTCTACCGAAGTCAACCCCATGATAGCAAGCACCTTATACACCTCATCTATAAACCCTTGACGATCTTCCTCTACTTTGGAGCCACAAAACTCCGAAGGGTTCATTCTAAAAAACTCTCTTACCCTTAAATCCGCGGAATTCACATTAGGATACACCGGAGCTACCATCTCTCTATTGACTTGAGCCATCACGACTCGAGCCAATATTTGAAAAGCTGACCTAAGCTCCGCATGAGTCACATTCTCCCCTATAGGGTCAATTGGAGCTTGATAAGGAGCTTGGGGTGGAACTTGGAGAGGAACCTCTTACTCCTCATTGCCTTCCTTATTCCTCTTAGCATTTTCCCTTATATTAGCCATACAATGAAAATCAACGGGCATGGATTAGAAGAAGGACCTAACAAAGCCAAACTTTATGGCACGACTTAGAGAATGAAGAAGTGAGATTTCCTAAACATCACATAGCCTCCTATTCATAAATGTGGCGCGCTTCACATTTATGAACAAGACTCTACTAGATGTGGTTTGAGACAATCCTAGAACAATTATAAACCTTATGCTCTGATTACCAAGTTTGTCATGACCCAAGGGTACACCCTACATGTAACATGGCATACTTGACCCCAAAGGGATCTCATACAAGCCCTCAGCATATCATAACATAATATAATAGAAAAGTGTAGAATTTTTAAAACATTTTTCATACAATCGAAGTCTTTCATAAAGCAAGTGGAAGTCTATAAATCTTTGTCTCAAACGATCTAATACAGTTTTGAATAACTCTTGGGACATAGCTCATACACTAGTCTAAAACATAAAAGAAAGACATAAAGGAAAATGGTGGCTTTATCCTCTATGCTATGAGGAGTCACCAAGTCTTCAACTCCTTGCACTTCTAGAAACCTATCCTCAAGAATGGAACTCAAAATCGTTGAACCCTACATTTGATGAGAATGTAGGCAAGAGTATGCGTTAGTACAAAAGTACTAAAAATGATAGCTAGCACAACATCATAAGAGCATAACATAAGGGTTAGTCAACATAAGACATAATCCATAAGCATAAGAGATACTTCATAAAATAAAAAATATAAGCATAAGAGACAATATCATAATTATAAGCAAAGTATCCAACATAAGCATCATATAAACATTATTCCACCTTTAGTCATTCATATCATAAGAGAACTACTTCTCAAGTAACCTCAAAGAATACTTGTGCAATGAATGGATAAGACCACATAATTCCATTCATGCTAAGTACCCCATTTGGCCATCATAATCATATTTACCATATTATGGTTTCATCCTTAGCTTAATTCTCATAACCAAGTGAATCTCTCACCTTTAATCAATCATAACATAAAAAGGAAGGCAACTATAGCATAATCATATCTAAACATACATCATATAAGAGAACACTTTCTTAGGTAACCTTAGGTCGTACTTGTGTAATGCATAATTAATACCCCATAAACATACCCATGCTAAGTACCACTTTTAGGTCCTCATACTCATACTTCTTGATTTGGAGACTAGTCCCCCTTATTAAGACATTGGAACCCTAGGAGATACTTCTTTAAACACATCTTAGTCCCTCTTCTTTACTCGTGAACACTATGAAATACTTACTCAAGCATATCTGAGTTCATTATGTTTGAACACTTGGAGATGCTTCTTTAAGCATGTCTTAGTTCATTATTAACTTGGAACACTTTGAGATACTTCCTTGAAATATGTCTTAGTTTCATAATAATCTTGTACTAATTCGAAAAATAGCCGTAATCGACATGAGACCACATGAGCTATCACATGATCCCCTCAGATGTTACCCACACCTAGAAGGGTTGGTCTACTTGCCTAAGGTAGAACCAGCTTGTTAGCTTAGTTGGACCCACTGGCTAACTTTCCTACGAGGCACGTAGTTATGGGATACGAAGATTCTACTAGGAAACCCGGACTCCACTTGTGAGGGACTCCATCTCATGAGATATACTTTGGGAAACTCGGACTCTACTTGTGAGAGTTCCCATCTTTGAAGCCGGACTCAACTAGGTAAAATCTTCTATCTCATATTCATATTCACTCGGTGCTAGGCATAAATCCCACAAGATAGCTTATCAAGTCTTACTTAATTCATGACTCATTGAGGGATTTCCTTGACAACCAACCCATGTTTCAAGTGCTTTTATCACTTTATGCATTTAAACATTCTTAATTCAACATATTAGCTTTACTCTCAAATCCCTAACAATCATCACTCATGACTACAAGCCTTACTCTCAAAGTTTTAGTTCTTACCATCATCTTTCATACCTAAATTTCAAGGCATTCTAATCACATTCTTCATTATCAAGTAATTCTAGTCATAAATGTCATAAAGGTTCAACTTCAATCTTTACTAGTCATGATCCATCATATATACTATAATCTAATTTAATTCATGTCTACAAACTTTCATTCTTGAACAATTGCTATACAAGTCATTAATTTTAGAAGATCATCTATGAATCCTCAATTTCACCTTTCATGGCATAAACCCACATAATATCAATTTCATCAATTAGACTAGGGTTAACCATGGAAAACATACAATATCATCATAATATCATGATTCAATACTAAAACAATCATAAACAAGTAATATCCACTCAATTGGATTCATACTCAACACTGCCCACAATATAGGAAGAAACCCTAGCTAGAATTGAGGTTCATCTTCACAATTAGGGGAAATCTAGGGGGCTCTGTGGATGGAAGAATCCAAGGATGAATAAGCTATAATACTTTGATTTTAAAGCCCTCACAAAGCTTGCAACAATTGAGGATTTTGACCTAGCTTGCTTCTCTTCTTCTTCTTCTTATTTACTTTCTAGAGAGAGAATTTCTCGGAGGGAATTGGGTTGATTTGGGGATTTAGAAATAATGATTTGGAATCATCTAATTAAGGGTCTAATAGCTTTATGTAGGTGGTCTAATTACTAATAAAACGACACCACTTAATAACTAATTAATTCTAGAATATTCCCTAACCCCAAAACCTTAACCGCTTGAAACACTACACTGCCCAACCCACAGGCCGTGCATGGACCCACAAGTCATGTTGGTACTCTGTGGATGGGGTTCTGCATCCATCACTTTGTGACCTTGACCCACGAGTCCATCCACGAGGCGTAGACCAGCCTACGGGGCCTAGGTCCCCTCGTGGGTGCACTGCCTTGGGGTAGATTCTAGGAGGTTTCTAGGGTCCTCCTCAAGGACCCTTGGTTGTTCCTTGGGGAGTTGTACCTTGAAGTTTAACCCCTAAACCCTTCACCCTAAATACGAGAGGTCATTTCTACAACTCTAACCTTCACGTAAAGCTCTAGAACCCTTACATAAGGCTCTAGTTCAACCTACTAGTTTCCGGGTGTTACAATCTCATATAAATCAAAATCATTAATTAACTGAATCAGGATACATGCCTTTTACTAATGTATTTGAAGTATGTATCTGATTCATACATCTAATTTCCTTAGATACATTTCATTAGTTGTATCTGATACATACTTAGGGACTTAGATGTATTAATTATATATCAATTACATGTAGCATATAACATATACATGTATTTGAAATTTTTTTATGTGTCTGAAGTGTGTATCCAATAAATTTGTGATTGCCGTAATTTCATGAAAATGTAATCTACAACAATCTCGTTGAAATATGACCAGATACATGACAGAACCGTCTCAGATACACAAAAGAAAACATACTAGATCACGACAGAAAAATCTCATGTACATAGAATAACATGCTCAGATACATGACAGAAAATAACTCATATATATTTAATAGAAAATACATATACATTTAAAAAATAAACAAGATACATAAAATATTTTGGCTAGATACATGACAGAATCATCTCAGATAAACTGAATGAAACATACGACTTACCATCTCATTACAAAACTTTTTCATACTCTTTTTCGAATGAAAAGGTTAAAGCAACCACTCCTGTTGCAAACCATACTACTTATAATTTGTCTTCTTTCTTTCTTTCCTCCATTTTTACTACCATCATCATTTTATTTTTCTGTTTGATTTTAGAGAGGGATGTGCAATTTTAACGTGGGGGTGGGATGTAGATATTGTTGGCGGAGGAAATTGGGGGAGAGAGAAAGATATTTTCTAATGAAACAAAAATCATTTTTGATAGATATTCTGAAGAAATTATGAGTTGAGAGGATGAAGAAAGAGAGAAAATATGGTGGAGGACGTTGGAGATGGGGGAGAGTTATTGTTGGCAGAGGAGATTCAGGGAGGTTGAATTGTTAATGTCTCTATTTAATTAAGGAATTTAAATTTTAAGATAATTATTCTATATCAAATTTAAGAGATTTGTGTATCTAATTTAACTTTTTATAATATATGGTATAATTATTAAAAATTGGTATTATGAGTAATATTTTTAAACTATAGGTAAAATATGTATATATGGTAGTTAAGTATGTCTAACTGTGTAGTTTTCCCAAAAATAAAAATAAAATAGAGTATTAAAAATAACAAGAGTCTAAACTCAAAATATGTTTAAAGTTTGAAATATTACAATTTAAATACAGATTATGTTTATAAAATATGTACTACATAAAATAAAAATTCTCTAAAATTTCTAGGGAATCACTGTGTAGGCCATAGCCTATGGAATATTGTCACAGTTTTTGTGTTTTATTATGATCATTGGAAAACAATTAGGTTAGTATTTCTATTTAGCTATTTATGTCTTTACTTGAAATTAAACTTAATAAATATTATAAAGATAATTTTATTTGTGTATTTGATTAACAAGTAGCAATACTAACACCATGTAATATTGTCTTATCGATATTTATGATAATATTTTTAAATTTTATTTAATTTAAAAAATATACTTTTAAGAAAAGAGGGTCGGCCCGGCAAAGCCCGTAGCCTAGGTACTTGTGGGCTGGGTCGACCATTTTCTGGCCCACACAGAAAATGGGCTAGCCCGTCAAATTTCAAAGCATGTATGATTAGACCGGATGGGGTGGGCCAGCCCATATTGACAGTTCTACAGTTACAGCCAAGTCAATCTCTTATTTGTATACAGATTCCAAATATATTCTTATACAATTGGAATGAATACCCAAATAAACAGATTAATAGCTCCATAGTAAATATAAAATTTGCTATAGAGCGCAATTATGCAAACTATAGCTATAACATATAAATATAATTTTTATATTTGCGAAAACCTAAAAATTACTCTTTTACTTAACATTAATTTTTATTTTATTTTTACTTTTGCACTAATTTTTGTACTTCTCTATAATAGTTAAATACATGAATTTTCTAAACATTTCAGATTACATATAAAAAGGAAAAAATACAAAACCTAATGTAAAATGCAAGATGATCACAAATTTGGATGAAAGAAGGGAATATAAATAATGTTGTGTGAGTGTCTTTGATAGACTCTTCATTACCCCACTTATCATACATATCAAAATTGAAGGTTATTACACTCTTCATTACCTCCACTTATCTTACAAATTAAAATTAAAGGCTATTAGACTCTTCATTACCCACATTTAGTACATGAATATATGATTGCATTATGATCTTGTTTGATGCATGAATTTAAATATAATTATTACTTAATATTTAATTAATTAAATAGATAGATATTAATATTTAATTTATTTTAGGAGTAAGATAAGGGCAAAATGATAATCCAACTTTAAGGTTATGAGCTTTCCACTTATAATATATATATGATGATGATATGATGATACATTAATTGATCATGAAGGATGTAATCATATTGTTTGTTGATGATATTTTTGAGTCTCTTAGGATGAATAGCAATGTCAAGCCACTTGTCAATCAAAACGGAAATATCATCATCATCTCTTGCAATGTTGTAGAAAAATTCAAACTTGTCAATAGGAATTTTCTCGTCTCTATATCTCTCCATAGTTTTATCTACTATATTGATGCTTTTATGAGTAGAACCAATTTTGAATTTGAAGTTGGGATGAGTCAACGGGCTTATAGCCATGTTTTGGAGAGAATACTCAAATGTGTTGCTTCTTTAAAACTAAGATAATTGAGTATTATTTGAATAAGAGATTCAGAAAATAGGTCAGCTGTGAGGTTGCCCAAACTATAATTATTACGAAAACGTACATGTTTGTCTACTTCACTACTCAACTCGTCATCTGGTTTCTGCAATTTCCACCCCAACTCTTTCAGCTGATTCGAACATTCTGTTGGTCTTTTGAGGATTTTATACTTCCTTCGTCCCATTTTATGTGAGGTAGTTTGACTCGGCACGAAGTTTAAGAAAGAAAAGAGGACTTTTAAAACTTGTGGTCCAAAATGAATTATAGAAATTTGTGTGGCTGTAAATCATTTCATTAAGGGTAAAATAGACATTTTATAGTTAAATTATTACTTAATATAAAAATGTGTCATTCTTTTTGAGACTGACCAAAAAGGAAAGTAAGTCACATAAATTGGGACAAATGGAGTACTATTTATTATTAATTTGTCTCATAATACCCTAGACTTAAGTGCATTTTTGTCTCATAATACCCTAGACTTAATGTTTTTTTTTGCTGCCAATTGTGGACGTTTCATATGTTGCCGTTGGAATGGGTAATTGTTGCATTGTTGCTGCTTTACTCCGTTTGGAGTTAGTGCTATATGCACATCAGTTTTGCAGCATATGCTGAATGTCGTTGATGACATTGGTTGTCTACTTTATTCTCTGTCATGATCCAGACCGTCGTGATTGGCACCCACACTAACCCTCCGGTGGGAGAACCACTACTACAACCCAAACCAAGCAACTAAACAAAAAACTAAAGCATTTAAGTTACAGAAGAAATTTAAATAGCTAAAGACTGAAATTCCCATAAACTTCCAAAAGATATAACAACTAAACAATGCGAAAAATACACTTAGAACCTGAAAGTCAATATACCAAAACATCTAAATTTCAACAAGTCTAAACAAGAAGGGATACAACCCCAAACTAATGACTAACAACTAACTACAAAGTCTAAGTCCGAAATGTAAACATAGACAGATGAGAACTCATGGTAGCCCGGGAGAACTGACTCACCCTTGAATTCGAAGAACGATCACTGATCTTCTAAGCAAGGTCTGTCAATAGTCGCCAGAAGATGCCTTGTACTCAACAAAGAAAGAGCAAGTGTAGTATCAGTACACAACCACAATGTACTGGTAGGATCACGCGGCTATCCCACTAAGTGCAACATACATAAGCCATTACAACAATATAACCACATGCATTTATCGAACATATACAATATCATCATCATTTACGAACAACGACCAGTTTCACATTTCTCAAGATACACAATTATATCAAATCATTGGTCCTCTCATGGAACCCAAACCCAAACTGTTAGCATACCAGAACGTGGTACCCGATCCAATAATTATGCCGGAACGTGGCAACCGATCCAAATTAGTGTGTCGGAATGCAACACCTAATCCATTCAACAAGCCACAATTGCAATCACAAAGTTCTTTCTCATAATCATACAATCAAGTCATGATTCATGGCATACATCATTCATATATCCTCATTTATAATTAATGTGATCAATAATGCAACATTCGCATACAAACATGTATCATAATGAAGCAAGAACAAACATGCATCACACAATCATAGAATCACAACCATCACCTACCTCGAAACAAGCTTGAAACTCTAAGAAACTTGATAATTCCCTTTCCGGATTAGTTCCGCTTGTTCCTGGTCTACAAACAATCAATATAATACGGGAATCAATAAACAATCACTAATTACCCGGATTACTACAATTCTAGCAACTCTAGATCATACCCATGATACCACTACCCAAATTAGGGCTTTTCCCACCATTATTCTCATATCAAAACTCTCCCCATCGATATTTACCCATTACATTACGTTCTACGGATCAAAAAATGGATTCGGGGAGTTAAAACCTTACCTTTAGCCTTAAAGATGGTGGAAAACTGTCAAGAATCACATGGGGTTTGTCTCCTTACTCTTAAAGTCAAAAAGTACAGAATAAAGACGTTTTGGGGTTTATTTCTGACTTAAGTCGCGTCGGGCACGCCACATCGGTCCTCACCCAGCTACAACGGCCCTAGCCTAGCGGCAGAAATCCCGCCCCAGCGGCTTGCACTGAACCGTGAGCTATTTAAATAATTCCAAGATCCCCATTTCACAATACACCTTCAACCAACAACACTCTAAAAAAATACCCGTTCACTCTAAGTTCAATTTTGGGAGTTTTACTCACCCGAATTCAATTCTGTAAAGTCGTACAGATTTCTTAACGCCTTATCTATCTACTCATATGATCAATTTCATAATTAGATCACCCAATTGCTACCAGATTTCCCTAAACTTTTATGACTTCGATTTCGTTAAAATCTGTACTAGGTTGGGAAATTCCAAGTTACTACGAAAAAGTTTTTTGATCCAAAAGTTTTCCCCGTTGGCTTTTCTATAACGAAGGAACCCGGTCGTTACAATAGATACTAATTTATCCATCACTCGTCCCCGAGTGACAAACTTAGGAGAATAAGCTAAAGAAGGAATAGAGTGGTACATGGATCGACAAACAATTGGGGATACTTGTCTCTCATGTCCCTCTCGTTTTCCCAAGTAGCTTCTTCAACTGGATGATGCTTCCATTGAACTTTCACGGACTTAAACTCTTTGGTCCTCAGCTGACGCACATCACGATCAAGAATTGCAACTGGTTCCTCCTCACATTGGAGGTCATTGTCTAACACAATTGAGTCCCACTTTATGATATAATCCCCGTCACCATGATATCTCTTCAATATGGACACATGAAATATCGAATGAACTCCCAATAAATTAGGAGGTAAAGCCAATATATACGCCACGGGCCCTACACATTCAAGAACCTCAAAGGGACCAATGTAACGAGGACTAAGCTTGCCCTTTTTGCCAAATCTCATCACCTCTTTCATAGATGACACTTTAAGAAGAACATTCTCACCAGTCTGAAATGTCATATCTCTTGCCTTATGGTCTACATACTTCTTCTGTCTACTTTGGGTGGCTAACAGCTTAGCTTGAATACTCTTCACCTTATCTTGAGCATCATTCACTAAATCAACCCCCAACGGTTTCACATCTCTAGCTTCAAGCCATCCTATGGGCGATCTACATCCCCTCCCATAAATGCCTCAAATGGTGCCATATCAATGCTGGAGTGATAACTATTATTATAGGAGAACTCACACAAAGGTATGAATTTATCCCAATACCCTCCAAAACCAATCACGCATGTCCTCAACATGTCCTCTAAAACTTGAATAGTCCTCTCTGACTGCTCGTCTGTCTGTGGATGGAAGGTTGTACTAAAAGTGAGTTGTGTGCCCAATTCATCATGTAACTTTCTCCAAAACTTGGATGTAAATTGGGGACCACAGTCTGAGATGATAGAAAGGGGCGCCCCATGCAACCTCACTATCTCTTTCACATAAACTTTAGTCAATTGTTCAGCATTATAATCTATTCTTACCGGAATAAAATGGGCTGACTTAGTCAATCTGTCAACAACTACCCAAATATAATCAAATTTACCCAAAGTCTTGGGAAGACCAACCACAAAATTCATGGCTATCATTTCCCACTTCCATTCCGGAATTGGCATTCTTTGAAGCAAACCTGCAGGCCTTTGATGTTCATACTTCATTTGTTAGCAATTTTGACACTTAGCCACAAACTCCGCTATATCCTTCTTCATGCCCGCCCACCAATAAATTCATTTCAAATCTCGGTACATATTGGTCCCACCCGGATGAAAAGAATATCACGAGCCAGAGGATTCTGTCAACAATTTCTGAATCAAGTCATCAACTCGAGGAACACAAATTCTTCCTTTAAAATTGAGCACACCTTCCGCATCAAGAGTGGTCTCTTGTGCCTTACCAATCGCAGTCTTCTTCTTAAGTTCATTCAAATTTTCATCCTCACATTGTTTAGCCTTGATCTCTTCAATAAACGTGGCCCTAACTTCAATGCTAGCTAGCACCCCACCTTCTTCTGAGATGCCCAACTGCATGAACTTAGACTCCAAAGTCTGAATTTCCTTAGCCAAGGGTTGCTTGGATACACTCAAGCAAGCTAAACTATTCATACTTACTGTTTTTTGACTCAAAGAGTCTGCCACTACATTAGCCTATCCGGATGGTATTGAATGGTACATAATAATTCTTGAGTAACTCCATCCACCTTCGTTATCTCAAATTCAGATCCTTTTGAGTGAACACATGCTGCAAACTACGATGATCAATAAACACCTCACACTTAACCCTATAGAGATAATGTCGCCAGATCTTAAGAGCGAACACTACCGTTGCCAATACCAAATCATGTGTTGGGTAGTTCCTCTCATGCAACTTTAATTGACGGATGCATAAGCTATAACATTCTTATTTTGCATCAACACAACACCCAAACCAGAATGTGAAGCATCACAATAAATAATAAATTTTTTACCTTCTATCGGTAATGCTAGAATAGGTGCAGTAGTCAAGAGAGTCTTTAACTTTTGGAAGCTATCTTCACATTTTTCAATCCACTCAAATGGTACCTCCTTTTTGGTCAAATTTGTTTAAGTGTGTGGCAATGGAAGAAAAATTCTTCACAAATCGACGATAATAACTGGCAAGCCCCACAAAACTCCTAATTTCAGTCATAGAACTTGGTAGAATCCAATTCCTACTCACTTTAATCTTTTGGGGATCTACCATTACCCCTTCTTTCGAAACTACATGTCCCAAAAATGCAACCGAAGTCAACCAAAATTCACACATCAAAAATTTCGCATACAACCTTTGTATTCCAAGAACACTCAGAACAATACGAAGATGGTCGGCTTGCTCTTTCTCGCTTTTCGAATAGACCAAAATATCATCAATAAAGACTATCACAAACAAGTCAAGAAATGACTTGAACACCCCATTCATCAAACTCATGAAAGATGTAGGCGCACTAGTCAAACCAAAAGACATAACTACAAACTCATAGTGCCCATAGTGAGTTCTAAACGCCGTCTTGGGCACATCCTCAGGCCTAATTTTCAATTAATGGTAGACAAACCTTAGATCAATCTTAGAGAAAACTGACGCACCTTGCAATTGGTCAAAAAGATCATCTATTCGAGGCAAAGGATACTTATTTCGAATAGTGACCCTGTTCAATTGCCGGTAATCTATACACATTTTCATACAACCATCTTTTTTCTTAACAAAGAAAATTGGAGCACCCCATGGGGAAGCACTAGGACGAATAAATACCTTATCAAGAAACTCTTGGATTTGAGCCTTCAGCTCTCTTAATTCTGCCGAAGTCATGCGATATGGAGGGATGGAAATGGGATGGGTACCAGGTTCTAACTCAATACAGAAGTCTATATCCCTATCCGGAGGCATACCCGGCAAATCATTAGGAAACACTTCTCTAAATTCTAACACCACAGGAATAGACTCAATAGATGGGGACTCAACCTCAACATCCCGAATATGAGCCAAATAATCCAAACAAATCTGCTCTACCAGTTTACTAGCCCGAATGGAGGATATGATCTTAGCTTGCTTAGGCTTGTACAACCCTTCCTACTCTAACTTTTCCCTTCTCGAAATTTCTAGAGTTACAGACTTAGGATTACAATTAAGTACAACATAATAGGGGGGCAACCAAGTCATGCTTAAGATTATATCAAAATCAGTCATATCCAAAATCACCAAATTAGCTCAAGTCTAAAAACCATAAACACAATAGGACAAGCACAATAGACATGGGTGACTATGACAAACTCTCTAACTGGGGTAGAAACATGGATAGGGGCATCAAGTATATCACAAATCATATCAAACTTTGAGGCAAATCACACGAATACATAAGAATAAGTAGAACCCGAATCAAATAACATATTAGCCATCCGATCACAAATAAGAATAGTACCTGTGATCACTGCGTCAGACGCATCTGCCTCATTCTTGCCCGGAAAGGAATAACACTGAGCCCTATCATCTTGATGGGCGACTTTCCTACCTAGCTGCGCTACACCTCTGTCTGCATTACCATTTCATCTACCCTCACGGCCTCGCTAATTACCTCCTCGCTCACCTTGTGGACTCCCTCGACTATTATTACCATTTCCCATGAGTACCACTGCTCTAGTCTACTGTTGCGCGGAATCCATCATGCATGCATGGGTGGGGACAATCTCTCCTCATATGCCCAGGTTCACCACAGTTGTAACATGTATGATCAAAAGATGGCGTGCTGCCCACCGAAGGTGCGGCTCCCTGTCTAACCTGAATCAAATTATGAGGTGGAGTTCTCGAGTAATTACCTGTAGAGGCGGGCATAACAGACTGAATTGGCTTGGCTGCGTTGGCCTTCCGGACCCCCTGGAGTAAGAACCTTAAAAGTTAACCGAGTTCTTGGCCCTTTTAGCCAATGTCTTAGCCTGACCGTCTCGCCTCATCCCCCTTCACTTTCTTAACAATGTCAGTTACCTCATTAAAGCTCCTCCCTGCAGAGGTCATATGAACAGACAATACTTGCAACTCAGAGTTTAGTCCTCTAATAAATAAACGGATCCTCTCCACCTCAGTAGTCACCAATTGAGTAGCATATCTAGACAAAACATGTAACTTGGCCTCATAAGCAACCACAAACATACCACATTGCTCCAAAGCCATGAACTCATCTTTCTTGCGATCTCTCAAAGTCCAAGGCACATATTTCTCTAAAAAATAGAGCATGAAATTGGGTTCAAGAGAGTGGGGGTAAGGTTGAAGATCTGCACTCCACATAAGCTCTCCACCACTGCTTAGCCTCACCTTGAAGGTGAAAAGTCACGAACTCAACTCCATGCTGATGGACAATTCCCAACTTCCCAACTTATGAAGTCTCTCATAGCAATCTAAAATAAATGCATAAGCATCCTCACTCTCAGAACCAAGAAATACATGAGGCTTTAGATTCAAAAACTTAGTCAACATTTCATGCTCATTACCAGTCATAACAAAACCCAACAAAGGACGGAAGAATACATCATTACCTCCAGTCCTACCCACCTTAGGCACAGTGCTAGCAACATGAGGATTAGTAGGAGCTTGAGTTGCTTGAATAGAGGGAAGCACTCCAGAACCAACCAACCCTTTCAAGAATGACATGATCTGTTGAGCTAACAATGGGTCTAAAGGAGGAATACATGTAGTTGCAGCCTGCAACTCTTTTCCTTGCCCAACATTCTCCTCATCCTCAACCTATATGTTCTCATCTACCTCATCATGATGCGTAAGAGGGGCCTCATTTCGGGGAGTATCTCCAACCGGTGCTTCATCCCCAGTAGGTGCCACTCTTCCTCGGCCTCTACCCCAGCCTCGACTGCGACCTCTCGCTGCAGATTCCTCAACTGGAGCATTGACATGATCAACCGGCCTGGCGCCATTCAATTTAGTATTAACCATCTGTGGACAAAAGAGTGAAGGAGGTTAGATACCAATTTGAATCGCCAGATACCAATTGGAATCAAGTTATAGCACGAAAGGAGACAAGATAAAATAGAGAGATTTCCTAAAGTCCTATAGCCTCTCGAAGAAAAGTACAGACGTCTTTGTACCGTTTCGCAAGACTCTACTAGATTCGTTTTGGTACATCGAGATCAACGAACCTAGGCTCTGATACCAACTTTGTCACGACCCAGACCGTGGTGATTAGCACCCACACTAATCCTCTGGTTGGAGAACCACTACTACAACTCAAACTAAGAAAATAAACCAAAAACTAAAGCATTTAAGTTACGGAAGCAAGTTAAATAGCTAAAGACTGAAGTTCCCATAAACTTCCAAAAGATCTAAGAACTAAATAATGCAGAAAATACACCTAGAACCTGAAAGTCAATGTACCAAAACATTTAAAGTTCAACAAGTCTAAACAAGAAGGGATACAACCCCAAACTAATGACTAATAACTAACTATAAAGTCTAAGTCCGAAATGTAAACATAGACAGATGAGAACTCATGGTATTCCGGGAGAAATGACTCACTCTTGAATTCGAACGACGATCACTGATCTTCTAAGCAAGGTCTGTCAATAGTCGCCAGAAAATGCCCTATACTCAACAAAGAAAGAGCAAGTGCAGTATCAGTACACAACCACAGTGTACTGGTAGGATCACGCGGCTATCCCACTAAGTGCAACAAACATAAGTCATTACAACAATATAATCACATGCATATATCGAACATATACAATATCATCATCATTTACGAACAATGAACAGTTTCACATTTCTCAAGATACACAATTATATCAAATCATTGGTCCTCTCATGGAACCCAAACCCAAACTGTTAGCATACCGGAACGTGGTACCCGATCCAATGATTATGCCGGAACGTGGCAATCGATCCCATAATTATGCCGGAATGTGGCAACCGATCCAAATTAGTGTGTCAAAACGCAACACCCGATCCATTCAACAAGTCACAATCACAAAGTTCATTCTCATAATCATACAATCAAGTCATGATTTATGGCATTCATCATTCATATATCCTCATTTACAATTAATGTGATCAATAATGCAACATTCACATACAAACATGTATCATAGTGAAGCAAGAACAAACATACATCACACAATCATAGAATCACAACCATCACCTACCTCGAAACAAGCTTGAAACCCTAAGAAACTTGATTATTCCCTTTCCGAATTCATTTCGCTTGTTCTTGGTCTACAAACAATCAATATAATACGGGAATTAATAAACAATCACTAATTACCCGGATTACTAACAATTCTAACAACCCTAGATCATACCCATGATCCCACTACCCAAATTAGGGCTTTTCCCACCATAATTCTCATATCAAAACTCCCAACCATCGATATTTACCTATTAGATTACGTTTTTCGGATCGAAAAATGAATTCGGGGACTTTAAACCTTACCTTTAACCATAAAGATGGTGGAAAACTATCAAGAATCGCCTGGGGTTCGTCTCCTTACTCTCAAAGTCGAAAAGTGCAGAATAAAGACGTTTTGGGGTTTATTTCCGACTTAAGTCGTGTCGGGCCCGCCACATCGGTCCTCACCTCGCTACAGTGGCCCTACCCTGGCGGCAGAAATTCCGCTCCAACGGCTTGCACGGAACCAGTGAGCTATTTTAATAATTCCAAAACCCCCATTTCACAACACACCTTCAACCAACGACACTCAGAAAATACCCGTTCACGCTAAGTTCAATTTCGGGAGTTCTACTCGCCCGAATTCAATTCCGTAAAGTCATTTGGATTCCTTAACACCTTATCTATCTACTCATGTGATCAATTTCATAATTAGATCACCCAATTGCTACCAGATTTTTCTAGACTTTAATGACTCCGATTTCATCCAAATCTGGACTAGGTTGGGAAATTTTGAAGTTACTACGAAAAAGTTTTCCGACCCAAAATTTTTCCCCATAGGCTTTTCTATAACGATTGAACCCAAATGTTACAATCTTACTTTTTATTCCTTCACTAGTCCTGGACACGTGTGTTCAAGGCTAAATTACAAAATCTTTATATGGTGGCTGGCACTCATACATCTTATGTCTTCCTATCAATTAAGAGGCACTTCAGAGGCAAGAAGTGCACAGAAAAGATCGTAACAATATGTTCAAGAACAACTTTGTGACTATTAGCAATTCCATTTAAATGATTTCAACTTAAACATCGTACGAATTCATCAATTCAGAATATAATAAGTTGCACAATTTATTTATTAAAAATGATAAAAGTTCCATCAAAATTCAAAAAGTTTTCATATACATTCATATTGTTTAATGTTTTGCATTTTTATATTACACAACAATAATCCTAAAGAGATAATATATTTTTTGATAAGTAAAAGTACCTTTGAACTTCATATAGGCATTCTGATCTTCTAAATTTTTACGTTGAGCCTAACATAAAAAATAAAATAGACTACCTTACATAACATAGTAAAATAAAAAAATTATGAAAAGAAGAAGTTGTAGTAAGGTTTTTGTCTTACTACCCTAAACGTGTAATCAATGATAACCTGGTTTGAATCCTTTCGTTTGTTAACTAAAATCAAGGAACATTTTCTTAGAACATAAAAATATATAATGATTGCCGATTAAAATCTTTATTTATTGATTTGATGTCTAATTATATGGATGATGGAAGTTGAACTTATGTAAAGCGGATAGCATTTTTATTTCCTTTTTATTTATCGATTTGATGTCTAATTATCTATCTATATATAATAGGAGAGGAAAAAACACCTACGTGTCAGCACCACAAAAATCATATTTTTAAATAATTAATATAAANATGGAAGTTGAACTTATGTAAAGCGGATAATACTTTTATTTCCTTTTTATTTATCGATTTGATGTCTAATTATATGGATAATGGAAGTTGAACTTATGTAAAGCGGATAATACTTTTGTTTCCTTTTTATTTATCAATTAGAAATACTTATATTTCATTAAATTTTTATATGATGATTTCAAATTTTTATTTACACAATTCATTTTTTTGAACTTGGAACATAAGTTACATATACAAATTCCCAACAGTGTCATTTAAAAAAAATATTTTATTACATTTTGATGTGGTTTTGAAAAAGAATTCAACAAAACAAATAAATTTAATCCATAATGTAGAATAATAGTCAATTGCCCCATATATATATATATATATATATATATATCAAAGACAATATTTTTATTGAATAGTAAGTGTCAAGAATGATCATTATGAATTGGAGGCTAGCTTTTCTAATAACCGAAGACAGATTTAGAATTCAGACAACTTAAGTGAAGGAGTGAGAATTATGTAGTATTTGGCATATGACAAGAGCAAGATAAAATTAAATAACTCTGCATCAAACAGGGTGCTAGTTGTGTTTTACACTCCTTTACACTCCTAGCGATATATTTTGTCAAATATGATCATAAAACAAAAAGGACACAAAGTAATTTCATAGAACATGAAAATGATCATGATCCAACTCGACCGTTAAAAGATTGATTTCAATCATCCCTTCTCTTGTTGCAAGCTCCATTAGAAAGATCTAAAAATTTGTACACATTTCTTTTCTATAAGTAATAAAAGAATATATGAAAAATAAAGTGATCAGTGTTCTGAAATAAAGTGATAATAAAGGATAAAAAGTAATAGAAATATAGAGATAAAAGATGATTTTTTTTTATATATATTTCTTATAGTGTACCCAAGTCTCTTCAAAGTGTATATAATGTTGGGTCCAATGCCACTACTTATAGGATATAATTGAGTAAGGAAAAAAAATGACCAGAATTTGGCCAGAATGATATTTTAACTATGTTATTTTACCTTTTTAAACATTTTTACCCTTTTAATTTTAATACCTTTTAACTAAAAAATAGAAAAAAGACCAGTTTATTTTTAAATAATAAAATATTATTGTTTTTTTTAATTTTCTGGCCAAATTCTGGCCATTTAGCACTTCTCATCGAGTAAAATCAAAGAGTGCCAAAATATGCCATTAATTTCTTGAGAATGTGAAAAGATTATGAAAATGTGGAAGATCAATGATGAAATAGTGAAAGTCATGTGGTATTAATACACACAATGATGAAAATTACACCTAAAATTGATACAATCCCACATTTAAATGATATACTCCCTCTCTGTCCCTAATTACTTGTTCACTTTTAATTTGACACATCTATTAAGAAAATAATAATTAATATAATGAGTTTATCATTTATCTCTATTAATTATGAAGTGGATGAATTAAAAACTTATGATTTTCAAGAAGTTTTACATTTTGCAAAGTAATAAATTGAGGGTATAATAGAGAAAAATATGTTGTCCTTTCTTGATTTGTCAAAATGGACAAGTAATTAAGGACAACTAAAAATGAAAAAGTGGATAAATAATTAGTGACAGAAGGAGTATTTAATTATCTAGTACTTTCATTTCTTATATATAATTTTTGGCAATTGATAGAAAAATGAAAAGTTTCTCTCATAGCTTTTGATGATAACATTATAAATAATTATGTTTACAACTCTTTATTCTCCTACTTTATTTTATTTTATTATAACAATAAGTGAACATTATGGGTGTGTTTGGTATGAAGGAAAATATTTTTTTCTCATGGTTGGTTGGGTTAAAAGTTTTGGAAAATATAACAGCAGGGTAAAAATAACTTTATTTTAACGGTAAGGGCATAAACAACCAATAAAATAAAGTTGAGGGGTATTTTTGACCTTTTTTCCTTTCCAAATCAACTTATTTTCCTCAAATTTAAGGAAAATGACTTCCCTTCAAAAATTAAGGAAAATATTTTCCAAAATTCTCCTCCAACTTCAAATTACAATTTTTTTTGTTGAAAAAATCAATTTATTTTGTCCCTAAGCTCAAACGCCCCCCACCCCCCACCCCCACCCCACTATTGATATAGTGAGTTTACTATTTTATCCCTATTAATTATGAAGTGGATGAATTAAAAATTTAAGATCTTCAAGAAGTTCTACATTTTTCAAAGTAATAAATTGAGAGTATAATAGAGAAAAATATTTTGTCCTTTCTTGATTTATCAAAATGGACAAGTAATTAGGGACAACTAAAAAGAAAAAATGAATAAGTAATTAGGGACAGAGGGAGTATTTACAACAATTATCTAATACTTTCGTTTCTTATATATAATCTTTGGCATTTGATAGAGAAATGAAAAGTTTATCTCATAGCTTTTGATGATAACATTATAAATAATTATGCTTACAACTCTTCATTCTCCTACTTTATTTTATTTTATTATAACAATAAGTGAACATTATGGATGTGTTTGGTATGAAGGAAAATATTTTTTGTTTTTCAATTTTCTCATGTTTGGTTGTGTTAAAATTTTTGAAAAAATGTAACAACAAAAGTAAAAATAACTTTATTTTAACGGTAAGGGCATAAGCAACCAATAAAACAAAGTTGAGGGGTATTTTTGACCCTTTTCCCTTTCCAAATTAACTTATTTTTCTCAAATCTAAGGGAAATGACTTCCTTCAAAAATTAATGAAAACATTTTCCAAAACTCTCCTCCAACTTCACATTACAATTTTTTTTGTTGAAAAATCAATTTATTTTGTCCCTACCCTCAAACCAGCCCCCCCTCCCCCTCCCAAAAAAAATTCTAATTTAAATCTGTTTTTAAAAAATATTTTTAACTTCAATTTTTTTATTTTTTTACCCCACCCTCACCCTTACCCCCCTACCACCACCCCGCTCTCGCCCCAAAAAAAATTAAAAGTTATTTTTAAAAGATATTTCCAATTTCAATTTTTATTTTTTTTACCCCACCCTACCCTCGACCCCCACCCCCTCCAAAAATAAAATTTAAGTTTGTTTTTAAAAAATATTTTCTACTCCAATTTTTAATTTTTTTCACCCCACCCTCGACCCACCCCTCTCCAAAAATAAAATTTAAGTTTGTTTTTAAAAAATATTTTCTACTCTAATTGTTTTATTTTTTTCACCCCTACCCTCGACCTACCCTCCACCCCCCACCCCCCAAAAAAATTAATTTTGTTTTTTTTAAAAAAAAATCATTCAAAATTTTATTTTTTCACCCCTACCCTTTTTATTTTTTCACCCCTACCCTCGACCTTCCCCCCCGCCGCGCCCCCTACCCCCCAAAAAAAATAAGTTTGTTCTTAAAAAATATTTTCAACTTCAAAATTTTATTTTTCACCCCTAC
>NC_064288.1:13150854-13156901 GCF_019186545.1 Solanum stenotomum
CCCCCCCCCCCCCACCCGCACCCCCAAAAAAAAATTTAAGTTTATTTTTAAAAAATATTTTCTACTCTCTAGTAAAAATAAAAGATATTTTCTAAAAAAAAAAATCATTCATAAATCAAACACTAAAAAATCTTTTCCGAAAAATATTTTTTACTCACCAACCAAACATGAGAAAATAAGCCAAAAATCTACTTATTTTCCAGGAAAACATTTTTCTTCATACGAAACACACCCTATAATTAGCAAAATTAGATTATGAGGGTAAATAAAAAGCAAAAGAAGAAGAAAAGTTAGGTATTAGCTTCTCTAATTAAAAGAGTTGTAGTGGGCGGTTACATATATATATATATATATATACTGAAGTTTTATAAGGAATGCAAATGGGCAAATATTAATTTTTAAATTGGGTTCTGAAGTGCATAATAATGACATGTAGTTAAAGTAATTCAACATACACCGTATGATCACGTTGAAGCAGAGGGGGAGAATAACCCCTATGTAGAGCCGTCAATATGGGCTAGGCTTGTTGGGTCGGTCTGGCCTAACCCGGGATTTAATAGGATTGGGCTAAAAAATTTGGAACCCATTTAGAAAAGGGACTTTTTAGCC
This sequence comes from Solanum stenotomum, assembly GCF_019186545.1. Lineage (NCBI taxonomy): Eukaryota > Viridiplantae > Streptophyta > Magnoliopsida > Solanales > Solanaceae > Solanum > Solanum stenotomum. The sequence continues at coordinate 13,151,464 of NC_064288.1, forward strand.
CGGCCTGAATAAGTCTGCTGATTTGTGGGGCTTGAGAAATATAGATAGGGCCGGCCCGTGAGCTAATACAAATTAATTAAAAAATATAATATAATATTAAAATTTAAAATTAAAGAGATCCAAACTCAAAATCTATTTAAAGTTTTTTAGGAAATCACTAAGTATAGAAGTTGCATCCACCATGAAAATGTCCAAACACTTGTTGCTACTCGAAACTGGTTACATGGCTTTTTCAAACTGGTAATATATTTTTGTGTACATTTAAATATTATAATTCTCAATTTAGTTATTTTTTAATATTTAACTAATTGAAACCGCATATAAATTGCATATGAAAATGAAGATGTTAAGACAACCTTCCCACAAGTTGATTCAAATATGCTTGATGAAGATGATCATGAAGTGTTAGATATGTCATTGGTTTCATGAAGTGTTAGATACACCATAAATTTCATGATTTTTTAAGGAGTTTATTTTTTACATTTTTATGGTTGGAATATTGTCATAATTTTCGTGTTTTATTGTGATCATTGCAAAACAGTTAGGTTAATATCTCTATTTAGATATTTATACTTTTACCTGAAAAAAACTTAATAAATATTATAAAGATAATTTTATTTGTGGATTTGATTAACAAGTAGTAACATTAACACAATGTGATATTGTTTTGTCGATATTTATGATAATATTTTTTAATTTAATTTAATAATTATAAAAAAATATATAACTTTTAAAAAAGTGGGCTGGTCGGCCCGGCAAGCCTGTAGCCCACGTACTTGTGGGTTGGGCCGACCGTTTTCTGGCCCACACCAAAAATGGGCTAGCCTGGCCTGGCCCGTAAAATATCAAAGCTTGTATAGGTTAGCCCGGATGGGGTGGGTTAGCCCATAGTGACAGCTCTACCCCTATGTAATGTTGATCTAGTTGTGTTATAAATAAAAAGCCCTTTTAACCAAACAAAAAAAAAATAGTGATATAATTTCTTAAATTTTTTTTTGTCCTTTTTTTAATTTTTTATTAGATTATAAGCTTACTTCTTACTTCATAAAATATTACAGAAATAGCTTTAGATCGAAGGGCAAAATGGTCGTTCATTTAACTTATCAATTTAAGCTTATTTAATAATTAATTAATTAGATATTTTATACTACTTTAATTTAATATAAAGATAAAATGGTAATCGATCCAACTTTGCAATTTGAGGCTTCCCACTTTTAACAGTAATATGTATTTATTTTCAATTAGTTTTATTATATATTTGTTAAAATGTATATTTTCATTTCTTGTATAAAATTATTGTAAGAGTACTATTTAAGTGAAGTAAAAAAGTTATATATATATAAAAAATTTATATGTGTATTTATATTTTTATTCATAAATATATAATAATAGTGTTAAATGGAATGCGATAGTATTTATTATAACTAGTTTTTCGACACGTGCGTTGCACGTGGTTACCAATTCAGAAAATATATGTTACAGTAAATAGTATTTCTTATTTAAGCGAAGATTTGAATAATAAGCTTTGCACAAAATAATATTGCAAATTTTTTTGTGAATATTAAACGTGGATCATCATATATATCTCTTATTCACGCGAATCTATGAAAATGATCAATGAAATTTTTTATTAGTTAAATGCATATAGTTATTTCAATTTGTTGAGGTTCAATCATGTAATTGGTCGTATCTCAATAATATCACCTTATAGATGATATTTGTTGTGTATTTTTTTTGTCATCTTACCCGATGTGTTTGCACGTGTATTTCATGTTAAACTGTTCAGATGTCATATGAACATGTAAAGAGAACAACTACATTTTATTTTTTAGAACTAATTTTTGTATATTAATTTTTATTTTATAAGTTATAACATAATAAATGACGTGCTTGTTGTTGGCTCTCATATTTGACTTCTCAATTGACTGCGTAAATAAATCAAAGCTAGTTATCTGACTATCCATAGTTAACTGAGAAATGTTTCCTTTTTTTTTACCGGAAAAACTAAAAACTGAAATTAAAGAATATACTCTATATGTGAAATCATATATATAATCACTTGTTTATCTTACACCCAACAAATATGTAGTTCATATACTTGTAAAAAAAATTCAATTTATTCAATAAAGCATGATTCGTCCAAGGAAAAATAACAACATTGTGTTATCACATATATAGAGTCGGTATAATAATATAAAAAATTATTGGTCAAAAGTTAAGATAAGAAAAGATGAAAGAAATAATTAATGTAATAAACTATGAAAATTCATAATCTTATAACTAAAGAATGTTAAAAAGTGTGAATAATATTTGCAATAATCTATATATATATATATATATATATATAAATCTAAAATCGATGATGTGGCACCCTCCAATGGCCAGCATTTGCAATTATTTATTTTCTCCTTTTTTTGAATTATTTCTTCTTCTTTTTTACTTCAAGTTTTTATTGAATATTAATTAAAGCATAGTATTTAATTCTCTCATTATTAAAACACAAACATAAAAGGTGTAGTATTGCATTAGTGCCGTATTAGTATCACTATGCATTGATGTTGCACGTTTTTTGCAGAAAAATTGATCTATTCTCCTTCCCCATTATTAACATTTATTAATAGGTTAACATAGTAAGCATTAGTGTTGCACGTTTCTTGCCCAGAAAATTCATTGCAATATTCTCCTTCTCCTACCCAATAAATAATATTTATTATAGGTATTAAATATGGCACCTTTTCAAATTCTGACACTCAATAAAATGATAGAAATTTAGGAACAAAGCTCCAAAGCTTCCCCATTATGCTAGATGAAAAACCCATGATGCTATATTTCATTAGGTAATACTAATTATTATTTTTATTGGATAATTGTATTGACAAATTTTCTTATATGAATCGAAGAAACATGATTTACTTATTCTTGGTTATACATGGTTTTAGGTGATCTTATGATCTCTTCTCAAGTTTCGCTTATGCATGTTTATTATTATGATTTCTATTGTTGCACTGACAATTTCTAATTTTTTATCTTTGTTTTATATCATTTTCTGATAATAATTATATATATTTTCTTTAATTATTTAGAATCATTTTTGCTATACACATGTTTGTTCAATCAATTACAGAAAGTGAAAAGAAAAATGTATCAACTGACTACAACAACTATTCAAAGTATAAAAGAGATATTAAATCAAGGTTTGTCACTGCATGAATGAGATTTGGTATATTTTAAGAGGAGCAAATGGGCTGTTTATCAAACTATTTATTATAAGTATCTCAAATATATCTTTTTGATTATGCTTGTAAATATTATTATTTAAATATCTAGAAGGTTCAATTTTACTTAATAAACATTGTGTATGTGTTTTTTTTTAAAAAAAAATTATCAATTTATTTTCTTTTTTGTTCATTATTTTATGTAAAACAAAAAATTTCTTTGTGTGTTTTCGTAGGTGGTTACGAAAATGATAAATTCTTCATGAATAAGAAATAAAAAGGCAGGCTTAATCTTAGTTTTAAAAATAATGCCAATAAAATTATATTTTCTTCTGGACAAACTTTATTGGTTGAGAAATGAAATCAAACTTAATTTTGACATATATAAAGTTTCAAATTTAGTTCCAACTTAAAAAAGAGTGAATTGTGTTTTTCAAATTAGAATGATCTCATTTTAGTATGTGTTGAATTTGTATTTTACATGAGTAATTTGAATGTAAGTTATTATAAATAGTTTAACAAATCAAAAAACTTAAGTTGAATTATCATCACAATTTTTTATTTTTTCAAAATATATGGGAGCTTGTAATTTAAAATCTATAGCTATATATATTTATATAAAGTTGGATATAAACAAGGTGATGTTACAACTCTATAATCAACAACCATATTTTTTTTATTTTTGTTTTACCATTCTCCTATTTTCTTAATCTGTTTTTGTTATTAAAATAAAAAAATAATAATCAAAGGTCACTAATTAAAATATTTCTCCTCAATATGCGTTACTCATTTTTTTCCTATTACTCATTGTTAAGTACCACTTATTGTACTTAAGTCTCTTTAATTTGTTAGTGCCTATCATTTTAATTTAAAAGTCTAACTTTGACTAAATAATTTGTCAATTAATTAGGAGAAGACAGTTATAGAAGACAAGGAAAGATCAAAAACGTTAGTTTCGAATAGGTAATGAAAATATTAAAGTAGAAAGAAGTAAATTTTCTTTTTGATTATTTTAAAAAATAGAGCACAATATTTAACTAGCAACGAGAACTACAGAAACAAGAAAATAATTCAATAAAATAAATAATTCAACATAGGAAAGATTGAAGGAAGTAACTAAACAAAAAGAGGAAGTAGGATTAGGAGATAATATCTCAAATGGTCACTCAACTATGAATAACTTTCTCAAAAATTCACTCAACTATGAGTAGTTTTGTCAAAAAGTCACTCAACTTTGTTTTATAACACAAAAGTCACTCAACTATGTGTAGTTATCTTAGAAAGTCACTCAACTATGAATAGTTATTTTAGAAAGTTACTCAACTATTAGTATTCTACATAAAACGTCACCCAACTAATTTTAAAAAAAAATTCATTAATCTTTGTTGACTTGAAATTTTTATTTTAAACTAAATTTTTAAGAAATAAAAAGATCTTCATTATAATCTTTTTATTGACGTGTCCCACTAAAATTAAGTAATATATAATATAACAAAATTTATAACTATAGTTAGTAAAACAAACTTATATCTAAAGTACCAATATAAATTATAAATACAAAAACACACAACTCAGTTACACATTTTATAAAAAAAAAAAATAGCTTATAATTGAGTAATCAGTTAATAATATATGTCAACATTTGAACAATAGTTAGACAATAACAAAGATTCCAATATTGTTTCTAATTTTATGAGAAAAATTAGAGTAGCAAATTATGTCGTCATATTTGAGTGATTGATTTAAATATTATTTTAAATGCATATAAAATGAAGTGATCTTGATAAATATATATATTTCTATATAATTTTAGTGGGGTGCATCAACAAAATGATTAAAATTGACACTTTTTTTATTTTTTAAAAAATTTAGGGTGTGTTTGGTATGAAGGAAAATGTTTTCCTAGAAAATGTTTTCCTGGAAAACAAATTGATTTTTGACTTATTTTCTCATGTTTGGTTGGTGAGTAGAAAATATTTTCGGAAAAGATTTTTAGTGTTTGATTTATGAATGAAAAATATTTTTGAGAAATATCTTTTATTTTTACTAGAGTAGAAAATAATTTTTAAAAACAAACTTAAATTTTTTTTGGAGGAGTGGCGGGTGGTAGGGGGTGGGTGAAAGGGAGAGGGGGGGTCGAGGGTAGGGGTGAAAAATTGAAATTTTGAAGTTGAAAATATTTTTTAAAAACAAACTTAATTGTTTTTTGGGGGTGGGGGGTGG
>NC_064288.1:13157736-13160843 GCF_019186545.1 Solanum stenotomum
GAAAAAGAATTCAACAAAAAAAAAAAATTATCCATAATGTAGAATAATAGTCAATATTTTATTACAATATTTTTATTGAATAGTAAGTGTCAAGAATGATCATTATGAATTGGAGGCTAGCTTTTCTAATAACCGAAGACAGATTTAGAATTCAGACAACTTAAGTGAAGGAGTGAGAATTATGTAGTATTTGGCATATGACAAGAGCAAGATAAAATTAAATAACTCTGCATCAAACAGGGTGCTAGTTGTGTTTTACACTCCTTTACACTCCTAGCGATATATTTTGTCAAATATGATCATAAAACAAAAAGGACACAAAGTAATTTCATAGAACATGAAAATGATCATGATCCAACTCGACCGTTAAAAGATTGATTTCAATCATCCCTTCTCTTGTTGCAAGCTCCATTAGAAAGATCTAAAAATTTGTACACATTTCTTTTCTATAAGTAATAAAAGAATATATGAAAAATAAAGTGATCAGTGTTCTGAAATGACATGATAATAAAGGATAAAAAGTAATAGAAATATAGAGATAAAGGATGATTTTTTTTTATATTTCTTATGGTGTACCCAAGTCTCTTCGAAGTGTTTATAATGTTGTGTCCAATGCCACTACTTATAGGATATAATTGAGTAAGGAAAAAAAATTTGATCAGAATTTGGCCAGAATAATATTTTAACTATGTTATTTTACCTTTTTAAACATTTTTACCCTTTTAACTTTAATACCTTTTAACTAAAAAATGGAAAAAAGACCAATTTATTTTAAAATGAAAAAATATTCTAGTTTTTTTAATTTTCTGCCTAAATTTTGGCCAATTAGTACTTCTCATCGAGTAAAATCAAAGAGTGCCAAAATATGCCATTAATTTCTTGAGAATGTGAAAAGATTATGATTCTTGAGAATGTGAAAAGATTATGAAAATGTGGAAGATCAATGATGAAATAGTGAAAGTCATGTGGTATTAATACACACAATGATGAAAATTACACCTAAAATTGATAGACACCCACATTTAAATGATGTACTCTCTTTGTTCCTAATTACTTGTTCACTTTTAATTTGACACACATATTAAGAAAATAATAATTAATATAGTGAGTTTATCATTTTATCTCTATTAATTATGAAGGTGATGAATTAAAAACTTAAGATTTTCAAGAAGTTCTACATTTTGCAAAGTAATAAATTGAGGGTATAATAGAGAAAAATATTTTGTCCTTTCTTGATTTATCAAAATGGACAAGTAATTAGGGACAACTAAAAATGAAAAAGTGGACATAATTAGGGACAAAAGGAGTATTTACAACAATTATCTAATACTTTCATTTCTTATATATAATCTTTGGCAATTGATAGAAAAATGAAAAGTTTCTCTCATAGCTTCTGATGATAACATTATAAATAATTATGTTTACAACTCTTTATTCTCCTACTTTATTTTATTTTATCATAACAATAAGTGAACATTATGGGTGTGTTTGGTATGAAGAAAAATATTTTTTTCTCATGTTTGGTTGGGTTAAAAGTTTTGGAAAATGTAATAGCAGGGTAAAAATAACTTTATTTTAACGGTAAAGGCATAAACAACCAATAAAACAAAGTTGAGGGATATTTTTGACCCTTTTTCCTTTCCAAATCAACTTATTTTTCTCAAATTTAAGGAAAATGACTTCCCTTCAAAAATTAAGGAAAACATTTTCCAAAACTCTCCTCCAAGTCTCCAACTTCAAATTACAATTTTTTTTGTTGAAAAAATCAATTTATTTTGTCCCTAAGCCCCACCCCCCCCCCCCCCCCCNTATTGATATAGTGAGTTTACCATTTTATCCCTATTAATTATGAAGTGGATGAATTAAAAACTTAAGATCTTCAAGAAGTTCTACATTTTTCAAAGTAATAAATTGAGAGTATGATAGAGAAAAATATTTTGTCCTTTCTTGATTTATCAAAATTGACAAATAATTAGGGACAACTAAAAAGGGAAAAATGGATAAGTAATTAGGGACAGAGGAAGTATTTACAACAATTATCTAATACTTTCGTTTCTTATATATTATCTTTGGCAATTGATAGAGAAATGAAAAGTTTCTCTCATAGCTTTTGATGATAACATTATAAATAATTATGCTTACAACTCTTCATTCTCCTACTTTATTTTATTTTATTATAACAATAAGTGAACATTATGGGTGTGTTTGGTATGAAGGAAAATATTTTTTGTTTTTCAATTTTCTCATGTTTGGTTGTGTTAAAAAATTTGACAAATGTAACGACAAGAGTAAAAATAACTTTATGTTAACGGTAAGGGCATAAGCAACCAATAAAACAAAGTTGAGGGGTATTTTTGACCCTTTTCCCTTTCCAAATTAACTTATTTTTCTCAAATCTAAGGGAAATGACTTCCTTCAAAAATTAATGAAAACATTTTCCAAAACTCTCCTCCAACTTCACATTACAATTTTTTTTGTTGAAAAATCAATTTATTTTGTCCCTACCCTCAAACCAGCCCCCCCTCCCCCTCCCAAAAAAAATTCTAATTTAAATCTGTTTTTAAAAAATATTTTTAACTTCAATTTTTTTATTTTTTTACCCCACCCTCACCCTTACCCCCCTACCACCACCCCGCTCTCGCCCCAAAAAAAATTAAAAGTTATTTTTAAAAGATATTTCCAATTTCAATTTTTATTTTTTTTACCCCACCCTACCCTCGACCCCCACCCCCTCCAAAAATAAAATTTAAGTTTGTTTTTAAAAAATATTTTCTACTCCAATTTTTAATTTTTTTCACCCCACCCTCGACCCACCCCTCTCCAAAAATAAAATTTAAGTTTGTTTTTAAAAAATATTTTCTACTCTAATTGTTTTATTTTTTTCACCCCTACCCTCGACCTACCCTCCACCCCCCACCCCCCAAAAAAATTAATTTTGTTTTTTTTAAAAAAAAATCATTCAAAATTTTATTTTTTCACCCCTACCCTTTTTATTTTTTCACCCCTACCCTCGACCTTCCCCCCCGCCGCGCCCCCTACCCCCCAAAAAAAATAAGTTTGTTCTTAAAAAATATTTTCAACTTCAAAATTTTATTTTTCACCCCTAC
>NC_064288.1:13161148-13173790 GCF_019186545.1 Solanum stenotomum
CCCCCACCCCCAAAAAAAATTTTAAGTTTGTTTTTAAAAAACTACTCTCTAGTAAAAATAAAAGATATTTTCTCAAAAAAAAAAATCATTCATAAATCAAACACTAAAAAAACTTTTCCGAAAAATATTTTTTACTCACCAACCAAACATGAGAAATTAAGTCAAAAATCAAAACATTTTCCTACATACCAAACACACCCTATAATTAGCAAAATTAGATTATGAGGGTAAATAAAAAGCAAAAGAAGAAGAAAAGTTGGGTATTAATTTCTCTAATTAAAAGAGTTGTAGTGGGCGGTTACATATATATATATTTACTGAAGTTTTATAAGGAATGCAAATGGGCAAATATTAATTTTAAATTGAATTATAGATTGGGTTCTGAAGTGCATAATAATGACGTAGTTAAAGTAATTCAACATACACTGTATGATCACGTTGAAGCAGAGAGGGAGAATAACCCCTATGTAATGTTGATCTAGTTGTTATAAATAAAAAGCCCTTTTAACCAAACAAAAAAAAAAAATAGTGATATAATTTACTATTTATTCTTAATTTTTTTTTGTCCTTCTTTTAATTTTTTATTAGATTATAAGCTTACTTCTTACTTCATAAAATATTACAGAAATAGTTTTAGATCGGAAGGCAAAATGGTCGTTCATTTAACTTATCAATTTAAGCTTATTTAATAATTAATTCATTAGATATTTTATACTACTTTAATTTAGTATAAAGATAAATTGGTAATCGATCCAACTTTGCAATTTGAGGCTTCCCATTTTTAACAGTAATCTGTATTTATTTTCAATTAGTTTTATTATATATTTGTTAAAATGTATATTTTTATTTCTTGTATAAAATTATTGTAAGAGTACTATTTAAGTGAAGTAAAAAAGTTATATATATATATATATATATAAAAAAAAAAAAAATTTATATGTGTATTTATATTTTTATTCATAAATATATAACAACAGTGTTAAATGGAATGTGAGTATTTATTATAACTAGTTTTTTGACACGTGCGTTGCACGTGGTTACCAATTCAGAAAATATATGTTATAGTAGATAGTATTTCTTATTTAAGCGAAGATTTGAATAATAAGCTTTGTACAAAATAATATTGCAGATTTTTTTGTGAATGTTCAATGTGGATCATCATATATATCTCTTAATCGCGTGAACCTATAAAAATGATCAATGAATTTTTTTATTAGTTAAATGCATATAGTTATTTCAATTTGTTGAGGTTCAATCATGTAATTGGTTGTATCTCAATAATATCACCTTATAGACGATATTTGTTGTGTATTTTTTTTGTCATCTTACCCGATGTGTTTGCACGTGTATTTCATGTTAAACTATTCAGATGTCATATGAACATGTAAAGAGAAGAACTATATTTTATTTTTTAGAACTAATTTTTGTATATTAATTTTTATTTTATAAGTTATAACATAATAAATGACGTGCTTGTTGTTGGCTCTCATATTTGACTTCTCAATTGACTGCGTAAATAAATCAAAGCTAGTTATCTGACTATCCATAGTTAACTGAGAAATGTTTCCTTTTTTTTTACCGGAAAAACTAAAAACTGAAATTAAAGAATATATTCTATCTGTGAAATCATATATATAATCACTTGTTTATCTTACACCCAACACATATGTAGTTCATATACTTGTAAAAAAAATTCAATTTATTCAATAAAGCATGATTCGTCCAAGGAAAAATAACAACATTGTGTTATCACATATATAGAGTCGGTATAATAATATAAAAAATTATTGGTCAAAAGTTAAGATAAGAAAAGATGAAAGAAATAATTAATGTAATAACTATGAAAATTCATAATCTTATAACTAAAGAATGTTAAAAGCGTGAATAACATTTGCAATAATTAGTAATAACTAAGAGAAATTATAATGTTATAACTAAAGAATTAATGTGCAATAGTTGTATTTCTAATAAATTTTATACTAACATAAATAAATAGGACTTTTAATTAATGTTGTTATAATTTTATATAGTTATTAGATTTTAATTTAGTGTAGGGACAAAATGAAAATGTTTATTCCATATTATTGAAAATAAAATTTATTTTGTAAATGATAATTTTTAAATGATTCATAAACATTCACATATTTTCACATTTGTTGTGAGTTTTTTAAAAAAAAATAAAAGAACCCGGAACAATTTAAAATAATATATTTTGAAGTAAGAAGATCTTGTTAACTTGATAATACATGTGTGACATATATAATACTTTAATTTAAATACAAATACCTACCCAAATATATATATATATATATATATGAACTTTTCTTCGTCTAAAATATGGTAATATTAAGAAATAGTAAATAAGTAAAACAAAAGGACAATGTTTATATAATAATAACTATTTTAAAGCAAACTTCCTAACATTCTAAATCACATAAGTAACATTGATAAATAAAGTCATTATATTGTCTTGAGCATCAAAAAAACAAATTGTAACAATTCTCTAACTCTTGAGAAGTTTAATAATTTTGGAAAAAGATGTTCAGAAGCATGTATTTACATCACAAGAGAAATTGTTAAAAAAAACAAATGAATTTAGACTACATCATGTTAACTTCATATATTGGAACATTACATACTGATGCATTTATTATGCAAATTGATGGCCTATCGATAGTGCCAATCGAGAAGTTCATCAGTCAACAACTCTAAGGAAAAAAACAAGGCAGCTCACTCAAACATCAAAGATCACTATCAAAAGGGGAGGTAAAGACAACCGCATTTTGACAATAATAATGATGGTGTGTTCCTTCACAAACGGTTAAAAAAAGAAGAGAAAAGGTGAAGATACAAAATGCATGTAGAGACACCAAAGAAATATTGAGTAAAGGGATACGTTTCCAGTAATCCTCAAGATAAACTTTCTCTTCTTTTTGCTTAATTCTTCTATTGTTGGTAGAACATTGAAGCATATCATCAAAGGGGAGTTAACACCACAACCATGCACTTAGCAAGTTACAAATGGACCAGTATTAGCAACTGATTTAATTTTGATATGATAAAATTATTGGAGAAAAGGCAGCACCAGGTTGTCATACAACTAATGACACAAGTAATACACCGACAAAAATGTACATTTTCTGTTTTCACCTAAAATAAATCTTTCTTTCCACGCACAACTCGACAGTAATCAGCATATACTAAGAGCAAAGGCATCACTTACAACCTTATTCAAACTCACTCAATGACAATAAATCACACGAAATCTTTTAAAATGCAAGAAGAAGAAGAGTAGAAGATTAAAAAAAATGAGAGGAAGCCCCTCTATTTATAGTCAACAAAGGGTGGAATGAACAAGTATTTTTTGTGTCTTATCGAAAAAGTCATGACCTTTTGAGAAGTCACAACCCTTTGGAAAAGTCACAATACTTTGGAAAAGTTGCAACTCATCAAAAAATCACAACCCTTCGAAAAAAGTCACAACTTATTAGAAAAGTCACAACTCATCGAAAAAGTCACAATCTAATTAGTTAGGAATATTATAGTAATTTAACATTCAAGTTAGGAGTTCATGCTTTTAATGTAATATAGATATAGATTAGTGTGTATTTACATTTTTGTCCATAAACATTATGACTTTATAAGGACATTTTTGTAATTCAACTTTTAAGACAAGGGCTTCCCACTTATAATAATACTAGTTTGTGGACACGTGCAACGCACGTGTGTCTCATGCAATATGTTATAAATTCGTTAGGACGATTAAAATTCAATGAAAATATGTGTGTAATGAGTACTAAAATGCAACAATCTCAAATAAATGATATGATAATAATTTATAGAAAATTAAATTAAGAAGACTAATAGAGAAATATAAAAAAAATAAACATACAAGAAAAAAATAACGTACGCATCCTTCTTAAGACTTTAATCATAACATTATATAAATGAAAAAAGAAATAAAAAATTGGTACATAATTTTCCAAATTTTTGTCGACACCTTCTCTCATATCCAATCAAAATTCAAAAGTCTACTACAACGAGTCAAACTAAAGCATGAATCAAATAGAAAAATCACTTTATTTTCGTAAAGTGATATATAATCAGACTAAGGTAGATATATCATATACTTTAGATGTTGATGGTTTCACTACTTTAACTATAAAATGAAAAGGATAATTTTGGATGTGAGTTTCCTGAAACAAAAAAGATGAATTTATATAGATAAAAATAGAGGAATATACCTAAAGACATCTTAAAGTTTTAAATTAAATACTATTTGAAGGTTTCAAATGGCCAAAATAGATAAAAGAGAACTTTAAGAATATTAAATATATGCAGTGAACCTCCATTAAAATCTGTAAGAGTAAACAATCCTCCGATCCTTTGAACACATGAACTCTCCATTTACTCAATGTAATAATTNATAATTTATAGAAAATTAAATTAAGAAGACTAATAGAGAAATATAAAAAAAATAACATAGAAGAAAAAAATAACATACACATCCTTCTTAAGACTTTAATCATAACATTATATAAATGAAAAAAGAAATAAAAAATTGGTACATAATTTTGTCGACACCTTCTCTCATATCCAATCAAAATTCAAAAGTCTACTCCAACAAGTCAAACTAAAGCATGAATCTTTATAGAAAAATCACTTTATTTTTGTAAAGTGATATATAATCAGACTAAGGTAGATATATCATATACTTTAGATGTATGGTTTCACTACTTTAACTATAAAATGAAAAGGATAATTTTGGATGTGAGTTTCCTAAAACAAAAAAGATGAATTTATATAGATAAAAATAGAGGAATATACCTAAAGACATCTTAAAGTTTTAAATTAAATACTATTTGAAGGTTTCAAATGGCCAAAATAGATAAAAGAGAACTTTAAGAATATTAAATATATGCAGTGAACCTCCATTAAAATCTGTAAGAGTAAACAATCCTCCGATCCTTTGAACACATGAACTCTCCATTTACTCAATGTAATAATTGATTGTCACTAATATTTAAACATGTAATTAACTAAATATTTATAATATTTAAATCTAGTGTAGGGGCAAAATGATATTTCAACTTTTTTTGTTCCCACTTTTAGTACTACATTATAATCATATTTCATTTTTTATCATACCTTTTCATAGTAGCTCAACCCCATACCCTACGTTTCTTGTATGTTTATCATTCAAATTATGGATTATTGACATTATGTAATGATGAAGAACGATACAATCTATTCAAACACTATATTCATTAAAACAATATAGTAGACTACAATACAATGCAATACAATACATTATGAAACAATACGTAACAACCATCCAAAAAAAAAAGTGTTAATTACCAAACGTCCAGTGTGCTAGCCGTTAATGGTGAGCAGGGTCCTAGCTCCTTCATTTTGTTTGTAACCTCTCCCAGACCAAAAATTATTAAGCAGGGGATGCTATACTTGTTCCTTTCTGTAGTAAGGAATGCCTCATCAATTGCTCAGATAATTAAAGGGAGAATTTTGTTTCTGCATCATCATTGTGGCAGAGAAAGTTGATTTTTTAGCCTAAATTTCATCTCGGGGACAATGTTTTGCACAAAGCAAATTCTGCGCTGTAGTACTACAACATTGCACGATAGTGTCGGAAGAAAAAAATATACAGGTGAATTTGTATCTAGTCAATTTTGTATAAAATCTTCATGGAATGTTAGTGTACAACATCTCAATTCTCCAAAACTTTTCGGTACACTACCGTCTACCACAAAAGGTGTCATCTCTCCAATCAAGCCTCACAAGCTTTTCCCACAACTTTTGCATTGTCCATGGACACCAGTTTTTGTGCTTCCACTCTGGCATGCTACTCAACTTTGACCTTGACCTTCCATGCAAGGTACTTTCTGTTTTCCACTTTATATCTTTTCCATTCTCTCATGACTGCAAGAAGCACATGCAGTGAAACTGGCAGAAAGAATGGCTGCAACAAACAAAAATAAACTTTTATTTCCTCCAACCCAAATTAATCTCCTTGTTGGACTGTAAGTGATGGAATGAGAATAAAATACACACTATAGCTACCATATAAGAAGAGATAGAATGTTAAGCCCTAGTTACTCTTCAAAATGAAAGAAACAGAAGTGGTATTGAGAAGTGCAAAATGAGTCCGATGCCACTCTTAAATTACACCAATGCAAAAAGCAAGTATATGAAAATCACTTAATTATGATGGTTTCCCAGGATAGAAGGGATAAAAGGTTCAGTGCTCTCAAATTTATCACTATGGTGTAGCATAAGTGTGAAAAGAGAATGGCAAGCTAGAATTAGAACAGACAATTTAAAGAGTGTCGAGGCTTACTCTATATGTTAACTACCCACCCACATATTATCAACCTGTTCCTAGATATTTCTTATGAAAGTGACATGTATAAATCCTTCAAGCAACAGCCCTCCCTTCAGCAGTTAACAAACATTAAATGTTATTTTCAAACACTAGTGCATTTAACAAATGCATGAGGAAAGAACCAATTGAATGGTGATATGCTGGTTGTCTTCATTGTGTTAAACATAATTTCCATACACAGAAGACATGCAGAACCGTCATCTGCTTCACATGCATTTGTGACCACATCCTACCTTTGACACGAAAGTGGAAGTGGTATAGTTAAGTGTAACGAATAAAACATGCTAAAAACAGATAAACACCAAGTCAATGGAAGTGGGATCTTATAGTTAATCATTAACAGTACTACAAGCATGTGAAAACCATGTCAATATATTATACTTTAGTGACACGAAGCTTACCGAATATACAGCAAAACAGTGCTCAAATGAGTAATAGCTCACGGACATCATAGATGGATGATAAAAGGCATCCTCTGCTAACGCTCTTGCTTTTCTTGAGGAAACTGACAATAAACAAGAATAGTTTTTGGAATTTTTTTATAAGAGAAGTGCAAAGGAAATTACTAGTTGTAACCATGTCGAATTACTAATACCAAGGTGAAGGAAACATACCAGCAGAAGCATCAGAATATCCTAAAGACACATTGCCTAGAGATAATTTTGCAGCTTCAAGAGAATACTTTACCTGAACAATTATTCAGAATTACGAGTGCTGACAATTTACCAATATGTATTGATAGGTGATGTAAAAAGAGTTTACCAATATGTTAAAACCATAAAATTCCACAAGTAACATATCTTAATCAGCAAAAAAGATACTTTTTACTTTCATAAACTCAAGAGAAAGCCATATAAATAATTAGGTTCAAATAAATACTTTCTAAAGAGTAAGGGGAAGTTACTTTTAAATTTCATGGTTGATTGAAACTCTAACCTGTTTTCCTATTTCATCCATGATTATCATCCTGGGAAGTGACTGAACCTGGATGGAGAAAAATTATCAAAACCTAAAAGTATGAAGTAAGCAGAAAGGAGTTGCAGCTGATGACCCACCAATCGAGAAAGAGATCCAAGGGTGGTGCCACACTGAAGAAGATTGAAACATGTGTGATGCCTAGATAACACGTCCAACTCCCTACAAGAAGAATTTTTAGAATGATATATGATCAAATACATGCCCAAAGAATATCTACATCTAAATTGAAAAAAGCTGAATAAAAAGTGTCCATTGAAATCAAAGAATAGTTTTGCAAACAGAAAGCTGTATAAAACAACATAATACCAAGAAAAAACATTCAATCTCTGACTGCAACAAGGAGATGCGGACACAAATCGAAGAAAGGCTAAATTTTCAGTGACTTATACACTTAACATCCAATTTTAGATGAAAAGGAAATGGTTCTTATCAGATATCAATCCACTTACATCAGCGGCTTAGTTTTATTAAGGCAATCATGCAATGTTTTTAAGCTATTTCCTACATTCCATCTTGTTCCTCCTAAGCAGTATCTTAATCTTACCATTCTGCAAAGCCTTTGTCACTGGTTAAAAGTACAGATGTGGCGAATCCACCAACGTAAAGGCTCTCGGACTTCAGACCAAATAGTTGGCGCAACTGTCCCATGAAAACTTCAGAAATCATCTTCAAGTCCTGTTTCAGAGCATGCATTTCTCAATCTTAAGTAGTTAACTACCATCCAAAAAAACAAAGATATGGACATCACAGATGCTTTCTTTATTTCCCATGCAAAATGTAAGGGGGTCCATTCTAGGTCGTTCAATTAGAGAATATGTCGTAGAAGTTGCTGTATATCCTTTTTTTTTCAGTGAAAGTTGCAGTATATCCTCATGCCCTCTTACCAGTGTTATCAAAAGTGAAAAGTGCAAAAAAGTTCTAAGGTCCGTTGGGGCTTTAAGACGAAATAAAATGTGGGCCTTTAATGAAAAAGGCGCAAATGGAGAAAAAAAATACAAATATGTGTTTTCTGTCCAAGATTAATAATACTAAGCATGAATAATAAACATATGGACAAAGAACTTGAAAAAAATTATGATAAAGTGAAATATCAATTGTTTAGTGTCGCTTCGTCAAAACACACTCATTGCCCATTGGCAAGGCAAAGTATGACGGCAATGAAGTGCACATTAATTAAGCAAGGCGAAGCGTTCAACATATTTTGTGCCTTGCTTCAGGGCTTATCCGCACCTTTGACAACACTGCTTCTTACTCT
The DNA here is from genome assembly GCF_019186545.1 of Solanum stenotomum. NCBI lineage: Eukaryota > Viridiplantae > Streptophyta > Magnoliopsida > Solanales > Solanaceae > Solanum > Solanum stenotomum. Next base: position 13,169,782 of record NC_064288.1, read on the forward strand.
AGTGTTAGGGGAAGAAATATATTGCACGATAGCAATATTATGCTCTGCTTGCTTAGTAGACAGATAAACATAGGAAACACACCACAATAAGTTTTAAAAAAAGAATGAAGAATCCCGGGAATCAATGTAGAAATTACTTCAACAGTGAGATAAGTTTGATGTCAATGTTGACAAAACCCATCGTAACAAAAATGAAGCTCCAAACGTCCAACTTGCTAAAGTTGACGAGAATAACTTATAACTCTGTTCCTCATTTTGGATTTATCATCCAGGTAAACATATTGTGAATGTGAAATCTCTCACACGTGCATGCAAGCACAAATATATTCAGCTACACAAACATGCCTAATATACCCGGGTTGCCAAAGCAACAAATTAAAGAAGAACTAAATACCTATGGACAAGACTGTAGGCGCAGATGAGAATGCACGAATAACAGAAAAAATACAACAAATTAAAACCCATGTGAAGAATGCATGATATCAGCAGTATTCTTCACGATATCAGCAGTGTAACACCTCCCTTCCCTTATGAGAAAAAAAAAGACCTCAAAAAAAAAGAATGGCCATGTCACATAACTGTATATTCTCAAAATCCTTTTCTCAATGAGGCTCATTCATCTTGACTTTTAAACTGTTAGACACCATAAGGAGAGGCTCCTTACCTCAGAGGAAATTTTGTGCCTGGAAAGGTGTTGCATTTGAAAATTCTCTACACAGGCCGGTGGATTCCAAACAATAATACCTCCCCACATCTGGAATCAACTGTATTAAACTGCATGATAATTTATGAAATGGCGGACACAGATAGGAACATCGAGACAGTAAATTTAATACTCACCGGAGATATAAAACCATTTGTCATGGAAATCTCTCCATTTGGCAACTGCAACTTTAGAGGGCACTCTTTTGCAAATGGCACATATCTGGCATTGAGAAAAACAAGTTACTATATTTTGCTAAATTTATCCAGTTAAATATGAAAGAACAATCATTTAACATGACTAGATTTTGCATAGTGCTCAAGGAACTCGTTTTCTTCTTTTTCAGAGTACATGTCAGAAGTTGACCTTAAGTAGTAGACTTGCACAGGATTGGGCAGAATCCTCAAAGATTAATCAAATATAGAATACAGTGGTGCTTCTCTTTTGCCTAAAAAGTATATTCAAGTCAACAAGTTCCAATGAAAATGAAGGGAGAAAAACACCTTAACGAGTAGATGCTATGCTAATGATATTCCACATACTATACTGTCAGTTCACAGATATCAAAGCATAAAAAGTTAACAATGCAATATCAGTGATAGAAGCTTCTGCAAGTTCTTTAAATGAAATATCCATTAAGTAAAGCTGTTAATGAATCAAAAACATACAACACAAAATGCAGGACTTTTGACCGCCCTCCAGCTGCTGTTGAAGTATCCAAGTGCCATTCATTTGAATTTACCTACAAAAACTCGGATATTATACAAATCAGGAAGTTGTCTGAATTTCTGTCCTTTCCTTTTCTTTGAGAGGTTGGGTGGGGGGCTCTATTTGATACTTTGACCGTCAATAAGAATGTCAGATTCATAGTAGTCATTGAGTTAACTTACAAAGAAAGGAAGATCTTTTGTACTGAAAATATAGCTACCCTGTGTGTCATCCCAATATGAATATGAAGACTTTGGAGTATGATATAGAACCTGCAATACAAAAGAGCTCAAATTATAAGCTCAAAGGAACCAAAGAAAAGATATACCCTAAATCCTTAAGCGGTGTAAGAATGTAAAGGCTAGACAGTTAACCTGGCTTTCCACACTAATGTCAGCCACTGGTCTTAAAGCATCGACCACAGGAGCTAGCAGAATCTCATCTAACTCCTTAAAATCCCTGCAGATAGATGATAATATTTTAAATGAGTAAATAGAAAATATGTTTGATTGGGTATCAGCTAAACAAGGATAAACATACAACATTCATAAAATATGAACTTTAGCAACACAAAGTAAGCTACAAACACATTAACCAATACATACTACATCGTTAATTCAAAAAAAGTAACTGAAACACCATACCATGACACGAAGAAAACCAATTATAGGCTCCATTATTTACAATGAGAAACAATGTGTAAGTAAATTAGGATCTTTGAAAAAAAAAAAGTAAATTAGGATCTTCGGTAACTAAAAAGAGAAAATGAGGTGATTACCAATCATAAACCCAATCATGTGGATCAGAATTCAAAAGACTGAAAGAAAGCACGACCTTGCCATCAGCACCTACTGGCATGAATTCCCCACGAATTGATCCTTCTTCCTTCCCACCATTCACAAACACTTTGATAAAAATCTCTGCCATTTTCTCAACAGCTTTCTCTACAGAATCATTTCCTACTATCCAAGCATGCCTATACTTTCCAACCACAATTCTAACGTCCTCCTGCTTCCTATTCATCACCACAACCGTATAAACCTTCCTATTCTTACTATCCAATACCGACTCCAAATACTCATCAAAATCCTCATCATGATCATTCACCTTATCAAATCCATTCAACATACCACACTGCCATTTACTGTCGCCATTTCCGCTTTCGCTGTGAAAACAGTTGGAATTGGAATCAATTGTTACAGCCACAGTAACATTGTTACCACACGCGCCACAAGGTGGAGAATTTTCTGAAGTCAGTTTTTGCATATGAGAATAAATCAAAAGCCCTAGCTCATTTACAGCAGTAACATCATCGAAGTTCACAAAAACTACTTGAAATTGGCAAGGGAACAACAAACGATTCTTCTCCATTTCGGTTGATAGTAAATCGATGTCTTCAAAAGGCAATGGTGCTCGGTAAATCTCTATGGACTTAAGTAAGAAAGGCAAAGCTGTATACATAAGAAGTAAAAGAAAAATATTGTTGAAAAAAGAGAGTTTAATACACAGAAAAAGGATACATAAATGGAATGAAGAGTGTAGTAATACCGATGAGAAAAGAGATGAAGACAGTGAGAGTGAGAAATAAACGCTTCAATCCAGGCTTGGTTTTACGCATGGTTTTAGGGTCGAAATGTTCCTCTTCGGACTTAGTGTTTGGTGGATCGGAGGAAGTTGGTGCTTCAGAGATCTCCGCCATGGCTGAATCCCGAGAAGCTCCTTCCGGCATCACCGTGTAAATATGGCGGAGACGAAATGAAGAAAAGCTCTTTGTCACTATTTGACAAACAGTAACAAATACGAGTATTATTTACGTCTTAGCTCAGTCGGTAAATTAATTTTCAATTGATGTTTTTTGTTTTTTTTTTTAATTTTAACAAATTTATCCATGATTCAAAGACTAATTTGAGTAGTATTAAGTATATCTTATATAGATTTATTTTTTTATCTTTGTTTGAATTTTTTATTTTTATTCTTATTTTTCTTTATTTATTAGTCTAAAAATATGAAGAAGAAAATTGTGCATGAAAAAGAAAGAAAACATTTAAAACTTTTTTTTGGTCATATTGTAAATTTATATTTTATATCTATAAAAAGAATATTAGAGACATGTATGATAAATTCAATTAGAAAATGAGTGAAAAAGTAAAACTGACAGTCAAATTAATAAACTCAAATTATTTTAGAGATAAATATCAAAATCACATCTAAATTATTTCTTTTTTTGATTTTATACTTAAACTATTGAGAGTCTGAGTTTCATACATAAACAATCACTCATTAGTTTAAGAAACACATGTATGTAATGCACTCTCTATTTTATTTGGAAAAAACCTTGATACATGACATTCCACATGGATAAAATATTTCACATTGACAAATATTAAATAATAAACTATTAATATTAATTAAAAACTAAAGATCAAAGTATTACTATCCCAAAAAACAAACATTTTTTTAATAAATAAAATTTGAATTATTTTTCTTGCCCCATTCCACCACCTCCTCCCCGTACCCCCCCTCCTCCACTCGACAATCCCCATCCTTTTTTTTTAAAAAAAAAATTATAATATATTTTAAAAATTCATACTTCACCCC
>NC_064288.1:13173820-13181721 GCF_019186545.1 Solanum stenotomum
CCCCCCCCCCCCCCCCCCCCCAAAAAAAATTGATATTATTTTATTTTAGAAAAAAATAAAAATTCTACCCCATCCTATTTAACCCTCCGCTCCTAATTTATTTATTTATTTTTACATTTTTCTCGGGGAAAAGGGTCTAAAAAATATCCGAACTTTGGCCGAAATAGCAGTTACGATACCAAACTTTGATGAGGACCTATTACCCCCATAGACTATTTAATACCGTATTTTAAACATATATATTTGCCTATACTTAGTCTATGTTAGTTGAGTGTGTCACACACGCGTTTTAATACATTAAACTAATCAAATTGGTCATTTCGTTCCCAAATGATTAAATTAATTCATTAAATAAACATATTTGAAAAAAGTAAAAAAAAAGGGAAATGAATCGTCACTTCACTTCACTCTTCACTGTCACTCTGTCTCGTCTCTTTCCCAAAACTCTCTTTCACTTAGGCCTAAGAAGAACTCAAAGATCAAAATTGTTTTAGTTGATAGCGTGTTTGAAATTGTGTTTGTTGATAGTGTTTCTTGATCGAGTGTCTGAAATCGTGGCAGCAACTATTCCTAAACTAAATTGAAATCAGTAGTTCTTGAAGGTTAGTCTTTTTTCGTCTTGTCTAACTTTAGAACTGAATTTTTCATCAGAAATTATCTAGGGTTTGGTTACTATTGACGTTATTGTTGATTTTGTTGACGTAAAAATTGTTAGGATTTGTCGATAAATTAGGATTTTTGATTGTTCATAATTTTGTCTTGTAATTGCGACTTGTTACTGATTGCGATTTATGTTTTAGTTGTATATGCGTACCAATTGTTGATAAATTAGAATTCTTCTAGTCTTCCCCCAAATTTTTTGATTTTTAAGAACCAACTATTTTCTTCAATTCTCTTATTTTGTACTGCAATTGTGACATAATTTCAGGAATAGGTGCTTTTACATATATAACTATGAGATATTACCATGGTGGGATTTTGAATAGAAAGAGTCGAAAACCGTTATATGAGGGTGAAGAAATCACTCACATATTTGATGTCGATATTGATAAGATGTCTTACTTCGAACTAACTAATGATATTAAGGAGCTGGAGTATACTACAAGTTGCACATTTTATGTTAGGCCACCTAGGAGTGACTTTCTATTAGATATACAAAATGATGAGGGTATTTTTGAACTTTTACAAAGCTTTAAAGATGGAGATATTGTTGAGATCTATGTTTGTCACATGGTTGATGAGTTGGGTGGCCCCATTGGTTTGTTGGAATACACTCCTACCAATGAGAAATCTTTTGGTGCTTTTAATAAAGAAGGGAAGAGGGGGGACCATGAAGGTGAGAGGGTTGGTGATGTAGATCAAAGTGACACTACTTCAAGGAGGCATTTCACAAGGAGTCAAGCTAAGGACCTTCAAGCATTGCAAGCTTTATGGATGAAGATGGAACCTTTGGAAGGCTCCAACATAGAAGACTTGAAGATATTTAATATATTAAGTGTTCTACCATTTTAATTACCTTGTAATTTTAATGAAGGGCAATTAAGTCTTTCTTCACTATTTTAGTTTTTAGTATAAATAGTAGATATTAGGGTGTCATAAAGGTTTTTTTGGACATGCTATGCCTCTTGTGAGAGTTTGGAAGCCCTATGTTGAACTTCAACATTTTGTCCTAGAATTTGCAAGTAATTCTAGTAGATTAGGTGCTTTTATTTCTCAATTAAGTGGTGTTTTTGGTTAGTTTAACCATTATATCTCTTAGTTGCTTGAATTTAATTGTGTCTATCTCTTTTATCTATCTTTTTTTATTTCTATTTTATTTTTATCTTCTTGTTTCACATCAAATTGGTATTAGAGCAAGGCCAAAGAATTGTTCCTACAATTCTTAATCTTTGGGTTGTTTAGTTTCTGAAATAAAAAAAAAATAATCTAAATTTGATTGTAGTTGATGAATTTGAGAGTTGGTTTATTTCTTTGAGCTACATATTGTTGTTTCCTAGCTAAAAATCAAAGAATACATGGCAAAAAAAAATGAGAAGTCATTGTTAGGATTTGAAGCTTTGAAGAAGAAACTTGAAAATAGGTTTGTTGATTTGTTGTTTGTTTGTAGAAATTGGTGGTCAAAACTTGTTGATGTAGTTGTGGAATAGTGTTTTCCCGAATTTGAGTCCATTTGATGGAGTATTGAAGGGTATTAGTTCAAAACACAAAAAAAAAAAAAAAAAATTGACCCACTTCTTGGAGAAGAAGAACAAAAAAAAAACATTTTCTACTGTTGTTAGTTAACTCTAGCTAGTTAACTTTGAGTATTAGTTCATACTTAACTTAAGCTAGTTCTTGTTCGTGCCAATTCTTTTTATTTTATTTTTTTCTTTTATTTTGTTGAATGCTTATTTGTTTCCATGTCCTTTCTTGATTTACATAAACTCCATTCCATCCCGAATAAGTAGTACCACTTGTGAATTATTTGACGGTGTTGACTCTCAACCTTGGATTATTCAAGAGTGGTAAATGGCAAGAGTGAAGTGAGTTCATTGGAGGGTAGCCTTAAAAGGCTTGGCCTTAGAGTAATTAACACGAGTGTGACTGGAATAAAAAAACGAGTGGTGAGGAACTTTTTCTACTTACTTTTTATTTCTTTTTGTAGGTACAATGACTCAATTGGAGGGAGAACTCTCTAGCAAAATGGAAATGATGATGCAACAACTATTGGAAGACATGAGAGATATGAAGGGAAAATTGGAAGATGTGTGGATAGGAGGGTGAGAAATCAAGAAATCGCAACGCAACCACTTGAGATTTTCAATCCTAGTGGTCAAAATGATGAGGGATCAAGTAAAACTCCTCTTGATGCAACTCCATCACACTTAATTGTGCAAGATACCCTAACTCCTAATGTCACATTACCAACGAAGGCTCACAATCAAGTGACACTTACAAAAGGGGGGGGGGGGGGGNTCTTCCACCACAAGTAATTAGACCTCAAATGAGAGCCCAACATAACCTTGAGGAGCATGATTCTTTTGATGGTGATAATTATGGCTATGGAATAGACGATCAAGCTCAACAAGAGAGGTTAAGTGGGAGAGGATGAAGAAGAGAAAATGGAGGTTGACATCCAGTTGATGGTAGAGAATACAATCGAATGAATGATGATGAAGATCGAGGATTCAACAACATCAAGGTTACACTTCCATTTTTCAAAGGAAGTAGTGACTCAAATGAATACATTGATTGGATAGTGAAGCTTGAAAGACAATATAATCTCAACAATGTGAGTGATGTTAGAAAAATGAATTATGTTATAAGTCACCTTGAGGGTTTTGCTTCTACATAGTGGGAGAAAATTGAAAGAAATGCATTGGTGAATAGAAATTTTGTTACAAATTGGAATGACATGAAAAGAAGAATGAGAGAGAGATTTGTGGGTCAAAATTATGAACAAGGTACACTCAAAAAGTATTACAATCTTCAACAAGGAAGCAAGAGTGTGGAAGGGTATTATGAGGAGCTAGAACATACTAGGCTTCGAGCTAATGTCAATGATGGAGAGATGAATCTTGTGGCAAGATTTATCTCGGGCTTAAATAAAGAGATAAGGCAACCATTAGATTTGCATCGTCTTCCTACTTTATATGAAGCTTTCAAATGGCACTCAAGGTGGAGGGACATCAAAAGGAAAACAAATCAAGAGTGCAATCTTCTTCTTCTTCATGGGCAAAAAATAAAGAAGTTTGGAAATCATCTCCTACTTGGGACAACTCCAAAGGTGCAAAGCAAGACTTCAAGTCCAATTTTGACAAAGCCAAACCAAAGATGGACTACAAGGATTTAGGTAACAAATCTAAACTTGAAACTCCATCTAAAATACAGTATTTTAAATGTCAAGGATATGGACATAAAGCAAATGAATGCCCTAATAGAAGAACTATCATTGCATTGAATGATGGTGGTTATCAAACGAGAGATGAATCTAAGGATGACCATAGAGAGGATGATAGTGGCGATGAATTTATAGGAGAAGGAGATGGAGAAGAAATTAATGATGATGGAAAACTTGTTCTTGTTGTAAGGAGAAGTATGAGTGCTCTAGTGAGGGAAGATCTTGATCAAAGGGAAAATTTGTTTCATAATTGGTGTAGGGTTCAAGAGCAACTATGTTTCTTTATCATTGATAGTGGAAGTTGTGCAAATGTTGCTAGTGTATCTATGGTGGAACAATTGAAACTTCCAACAAGAAGGCATCCAAAACCTTATAGGTTGCAATGGCTCAATGAATGTGGTGAACTCAAGGTGACCAAGAAAGTGTTGATAAAGTTCAAGATTGGAAGCTATCATGATGAAGTGCTTTGTGATGTTGTACCTATGCAAGCTTGTCATTTGTTGTTGGGAAGGCCATGGGAATATGACGTAGGGGTAAAACATGATGGAAGGTCCAATAAATATGCATTTGTTAAGGATGGTAAAAAGCACATTCTTAACCCTCTTTCTCCTTTTCAAGTGGGAGAGGAATATAGAAAAATGGGAGAGTTGAAAGAAAAACTTGAAAGAAAAAAATATATGAGAGTAAGGGAGTGAAAAATGATAATTCAAAAGAAGGAAAAAGAGAGATTGAGAGCTCAAGTGAGAATGAATTATAACAAAAAAAAATGAGCAAGAAAAACAAAAGGTCAAAGAAAAAGGAAAGATGTGCATGATTTTGCAAAATCAAGAGAGCATGACAGAGCTAAACATTGAGGATGATACTCAAGTCATACTTATTAAACCTAAAGGATATTCTTTGCTTTCTAATAGTGAACTAACATTTTTATCTTTGCCAAGTGTTATTTCTTCTTTGTTGCAATGAAGATCTATTTCCGGAAGAAATGCCTAGTGAAATGCCTCCTTTGAGGGGAATAGAACATCAAATTGACTTTGTACCGAGTTCTCAACTACCCAACAAAGCCACTTATAGGAGCAACCCTCAAGACACTAAAGAATTGCAAAGACAAGTTGAGGAACTTTTGGAAAAAGGATTGATAAGAGAAAGTTTAAGTCCATGTGCGGTGCCCGTGATTCTAGTGCCCAAGAAGGATGGTTCATGGAGGATGTGTGTAGATTGTCGTGCCTTTAATAGAATTACGGTAAAATATCGACATCCTATTCCTAGATTTGATGATATGCTAGATGAATTGTTTGTTTGTACCTTATTCTCTAAAATAGATTTGCGAAGTGGATACCATCAAATTCGAATGAAATCCGGAGATGAATGGAAAACCACTTTCAAAACTAAATTTGGATTATATGAGTGGATGGTGATGCCTTTTGGGCTAACCAATGCACCAAGGACTTTTATGCGACTAATGAATCACGTACTTAAACATTTATTAATGATTTTGTTGTGGTTTATTTTGATGATATTTTGGTTTATAGCAAGTGCTTGGATGATCATGTGCAACATTTGAGGTTGATTTTTGATGTGTTAAGAAATGAAAAGTTGTATGTGAATTTTAAAAAGTGTTCTTTTTGTGTGGATCATGTTGTTTTTCTTGGTTTTATTGTAAGCTCAAGTGGAGTTGAGGTGGATGATGAGAAGGTAGAGGCTATTAGGAGTTGGCCAACACCTAAGTCCATTAGTGATGTTAGAAGCTTTCATGGGTTGACAAGTTTTTATAGGAGGTTTGTGAGAAATTTTAGTTCTCTAGTCGTTCCTCTAACTGAGGTCATCAAAAAGAAAAAGCCTTTCATTTGGGGTATAAAACAAGAAGAAGCCTTTAAAATCTTAAAGGAGAAACTTAGTTCCACTCCTTTACTTCAACTTCCCAATTTTGAGAAGATGTTTGAAATTGAGTGTGATGCTAGTGGAGTAGGCATTGGTGCGGTCTTGATGCAAAAAGGAAAACCCATAGCTTACTTTAGTGAGAAGTTAAGAGGAGCTCCATTGCAATATTCTGCCTATGATAAGGAACTCTATGCCCTTGTGAGAGCCTTAGCGAATTGGCAACATTATTTGTGGCATAAGGAGTTTGTGATTAGAACCGATCATGAGGCTTTGAAGCATATTAGGGTTCAAAATAAGCTTAATAGAAGGCATGCCAAATGGATAGAATTTATTGAGTCTTTTCCTTATGTGATTAATTATAAGCAAGACAAAGAGAATATTGTGGCGGATTCTTTATCTAGAAGATATGCTTTGATGAATACCTTGACTTCTAGATTGATGGGTTTTGAGAGTTTGAAGGAGTTATATTCTAATGATGATGATGATTTTGAAAAAGTCTTTGGGGAGTGTCAAGTGAGCTTGAATAGGTGTGTACAAGTTGTTAAGAAAGGTAATGAAGCTAGAACTCCTAGGTTTGAGTTGAAGGAGGGCAATTTGTTTAGGAATGGAAAGCTTTGTGTACCTATTATCCTTATGGAAAGAGTTGTTAGTGAAAAAGGCACACAATTGAGGTTTGATGGGTCATTTTGGAGAGTCAAAAAACCTTAGCTATTCTTAGTGAACATTTCTTTTGGCCTAAGATGATAAGAGATGTGGAAAGAATTTGTGCTAGATGTTTGGATTGTAAGCATGCTAAATCTTATACCCAACCCCATGGATTGTATACCCCTTTGCCTATTCCTAGTGGCCCTTGGCTAGATATTTCCATGGACTTTGTTGTTGGTCTCCCGAAGTCTAAGAAGGGTAAGGATAGCATATTTGTTGTTGTGGATAGATTTTCTAAAATGGCTCACTTTATTGCTTGTCATAAAAGTGATGATGTATCTCATGTTTCTACCTTATTTGTTCATAATTGCATGGTGTTCCCCAAACAATTGTTAGTGATAGAAAGTCATTTTTGGAGGTGTTTGTGGGGAAATTTGGGAACTAAGTTACTATTTTCTACTTCTTGTCATCCCCAAACGGATGGTCAAACCGAGGTGGTTAATAGAACCTTAGGTAACATACTTAGGGCTATGGTTAAAGGGAAGTTAACTTCTTGGGATGATCAATTGTCATTAATTGAGTTTGCATATAATAGAACTATTCATAGGTCTATTGGAATAACCCCTTTTGAGTGTGTTTATGGCTTTAATCCCTTGACTCCATTAGATTTAACTCATTTACCCAAAGATGTTATTGTGAGTACAGATGCAAAAGCTAAGGCAAAATCTATGAAGAACATCCATGAGAAAGTAAGAATGGGAATTGAGAAGGCCAACAATGATGCAACCAAAAGAGACGAAAGTGAGTCACCTTTGCACCCGGTGATTAGGTATGGGTTCATTTTAGGAAGGAAAGATTTCCAAGCAAAGGGACGAACAAACTTATGCCAAGAGGAGATGGACCTTTTCAAGTGGTTGAGAAGATTGGGATAATGCTTACAAAGTAGACTTACCAAGTGAGTATTTGGTCCATAATGTTTTCAATGTTCGTGATTTATCTCTTTTTGATGTAGGTGTGGCGAATTCGAGGACGAATTCTTTTGAAGAAGGGGAGTGTGATGTAGATCAAAGTGACACTACTTCAAGGAGGCCTTCACAAGGAGTCAAACTAAGGACCTTCAAGCATTGCAAGTTTTATGGGTGAAGATGGAACCTTTGGAAGGCTCTAACATGGAAGACTTGAAGATATTTAATATATTAAGTGTTCTGTCATTTTAATTACCTTGTAATTTTAATGAAGGGCAATTGAGTATTTCTTCACTATTTTAGTTTTTAGTATAAATAGTAGATATTAGGGTTTCATAAGGGAATTTTTTGGACTTGTTATGCCTCTTGTGAGAGTTTGGAAGCCCTTTGTTGAACTTCAACATTTTGTCCTAGAATTTGCAAGTAAGGTTATTACTTTCTTGAGGAGTCTAATAGATTAGGTGCTTATATTTCTCAATTAAGTGGTGTTTTTGGTTAGTTTCACCATTACATCTCTTAGTTGCTTGAATTTA
>NC_064288.1:13183401-13234195 GCF_019186545.1 Solanum stenotomum
TCAAAGAAAAAGGAAAGATGTGCATGATTTTACAAAATCAAGAGAGTATGAAAGAGCTAAACATTGAGGATGATACTCAAGTCATACTTATTAAACCTAAAGGATATTCTTTGCTTTCTAATAGTGAACTAACATCTTTATCTTTGCCAAGTGTTGTTTCTTCTTTGTTGCAAGGTTATGAAGATCTATTTCCGGAAGAAATGCCTAGTGGAATGCCTCCTTTGAGGGGAATAGAACATCAAATTGACTTTGTACCGGGTTCTCAACTACCCAACAAAGCCGCTTATAGGAGCAACCCTCAAGACACTAAAGAATTGCAAAGACAAGTTGAGGAACTTTTGGAAAAAGGATTGATAAGAGAAAGTTTAAGTCCATGTGCGGTGCCCGTGATTCTAGTGCCCAAGAAGGATGGTCCATGGAGGATGTGTGTAGATTGTCGTGCCTTTAATAGAATTACAGTAAAATATCGACATCCTATTCCTAGACTTGATGATATGCTAGATGAATTGTGTGGTTCTACCTTATTCTCTAAAATAGATTTGCGAAGTGGATACCATCAAATTCGAATGAAATTCGGAGATGAATGGAAAACCACTTTCAAAACTAAATTTGGATTATATGAGTGGATGGTGATGCCTTTTGGGCTAACCAATGCACCAAGTACTTTTATGCGACTAATGAATCACGTACTTAAATCATTTATTAATGACTTTGTTGTGGTTTATTTTGATGATATTTTGATTTATAGCAAGTGCTTGGAAGATCATGTGCAACATTTGAGGTTGATTTTTGATGTGTTAAGAAATGAAAAGTTGTATGTGAATTTTAAAAAGTGTTCTTTTTGTGTGGATCGTGTTGTTTTTCTTGGTTTTATTGTAAGCTCAAGTGAAGTTGAGGTGGATGATGAGAAGGTAGACGCTATTAGGAGTTGGCCAACACCTAAGTCCATTAGTGATGTTAGAAGCTTTCATGGATTGGCAAGTTTTTATAGGAGGTTTGTGAGGAATTTTAGTTCTCTAGCCATTCCTCTAACTGAGGTCATCAAAAAGAAACAGCCTTTCATTTGGGGTATAAATGTAATGATCCTCTTGGTCATTTCTGTGTCTTGCTTTCTGTGTGTCATTTAGAGCGTTCCTATAGTGACCCCAAGTCATTTATGACTTGTTGGGACTGACAGTTTGGTCACCTGGACGTTCGTTTGGTCTTGGTGCGAGTTTTTGTGTTTTGGAGCTTATGAACCTTGAACGATCATTTTCGATCAAAAGTTCAAGAAGATGACATCGGAACCCAATTCTAACGATTGCATCAGCTCCGGAAGGGTCATTTTAGGCTAGCAGCATGGTCGACATGACTCCCGAGGTTTTCAGTGTGAGTCGGTGCGATTAGGTGTTTTAACTTTAAGTCTAAGCCTAAGTTTGACTTTGGTCAACATTCTGAGTAAACGCGCTCGGATGAGAATTCCGTCAGCGTGGTTAGCTCTGGAATGTCGAGTTTGATCTAGATTGACCCTTCTTTTGTGTCTGGAGGGTTTCGATATCTTTTCGAGCCCTTTTGTGGGTTTTGACTTAAAATGACTTTTGAAAGTGGGACCCACTTTTTATCGAGATGACCTCTGATGGAAATTTTGACTGCGCCGTTGAGTCTGAAATGTTGAATTTGGTATGGTTGCATATCTCGTTTGCATGCACGGGGTTCCGAACGAGATCGGAGCACCCCATCGAAGTTTTAAGTTTTGGAAATTATTGCAGATTTTCTGCAATAAATGTAGAAAAACAGCAACATATTTCCAAACTTCAAACCCTCATAACTCTCTCATCTCTCAACCGATTTGGGCGATTCAAAAGGAAAAGTTGTGAGATTTTTCGAGGACAACGCGTTGGTGATCTTGGATAGTGATTTGGAGTCCCCGTTTGAGGTAATTTTCGTAAAATACCTGCTGCCACACCCTTTTTGTGAACTTGATTTTGGGAATTTTTGAGACTTGATATTTCAGTCATTTTAGATCCGATTTTGGTGATTCTTGGGGCTATCTTGAGTGGTTTTTCAAGGAGAACGCGTTGGTGTGGTTAGATTTCGTATTTAACTTTTTGTTGGAGGTAAAAAGTTGTGTTTTAGCTGCTGTCTTAGCTCATTTCGAGCTCAATTTTTGGGAAAATTTAGAAGGTGATTTCGTGGTCATTTTGGGTGCGAATCTGATGATTCAAAAACCTAGATTGTGGGGTTTTTCGTAAGAATCATCATGGTGTGATTGGTTTCAGCATCTGGACTCTCGTTTCTGATATTTTCTTGTAAATAGTTGCTGCTATTGTTGTTCCGTTTTAATGTAATTTGGGTTTTGATTGCATGTTGATAGTGTGTTGTTCCCGAGCCCCGAATTGTGTCCCATTTTGGGATATGAGCTGGGGAAACTGGTTCGCGGGTCCCACGATTCCCGTTTTGACTCCAAAATTGACCCGTCTCCGTTTGTTGTGATTTTGGTGTCTAAATGACCGTATTAACGTTGTGACTCTATTTTTGATAGCGGGGCAGCGTTTTGAGACCGTTCGGAAAGGGAAAGCTCTGAATAAGTGATTTTGGAGCGCGTGTGATCGGCCTACAGGTAGGCTACGGTTTCCCTCTCTTAGATTGAGCTTGAGAGTGTGAATCCATGTTGATTAGTTGGGATTTGGGTTGGTAGTTATTAAATCATGCATAGGTGTTTAGAAATCATGTTTTCGGCGTATTTTGAGAATTATCGGGTAACTGTGAGCATGTTTTGTGTTATTAATTGACCCTCCTCGCTATGTGAAGTGTTTGCATGCTTAATTACTGTTTATTTGAAGCATGTTGGGCCTTAGTTTAGGTTTGACTAGGGCTTGCCTTAGAAATACATGATTCGGATCCGATAAGCCTTAGTTTTGCCCCGACGTCGCTCGACCGACTTAGATCCCTATAGACTGGTGTAGCAGACTTGAGTCTGATAGTTTGGGTCTTAGTTAGGCAATACGTTTGATCTGATGATAGTTATCCTTATTTACCCGATGTTACGATTTCACGAGTTAAATCGGCGACGCTAGTTCTGCTTCGCGATTTGAATTTGATTTTCGATTCAGTTCCAAGGACTTACATTTATTGGATTAGTATGAACGGCGTTCCACGGACATTTATGAGCGTGGATCGATTAGAACTCTTTCAGTAGCTACATTGGCACCTTTATAGAGCATCCGGTTAGAGTTCCGACCTCAGATACTTGATACTTGTGATTGAGTACTTGAGTACTTCTGGTAAGCATCCGGTTCGAAGTCCGGCCTCCGTACTGTCAGATTTTACTAATTGGGGTTGAGGTTCTGATTCGTGTTCTTCGTTCTTGGGTTCTCATATGCAATTCTCTTTAGTTATAGTTATTCTGTGTACTCGTCGGGCTTATGGGGGTCTGTTCGGGTTTTTATTTAACTTGCGCACGAGTGTACCTTCTGGGCTTATGGGGGCCTAGTTAGGTGTAGTTAGCTTATAGATTACTTTAGTTAGTTCTTTGTACACTCGTGTGCATTCCTTTGTTAGTTAGATTTTTGTTCTTGACCTCGATTTGTGTATTCCTTCTTTTCATATTGCCTTTACTTTTCAAGTTCAGTCGGTCTATGATGCCTACTGGGTACCTGTGATTTTGGTACTCATGCTACGCTCTGCATCTGTTTCGTGATGCAAGTCCGGGCACTAGTAGTCAGCGTTGATCAAGCTTGGAGCAGACTGATCCGGAGACGGGAGTGAGCACACGACGTTTTGTACTATTTCAGTCTCCATCTGTATATATAGACTTGTCTTTTACCTTCCGAGACAGTCCAATCTCTGTTGTCCACTTTTGGGACTTGTACTCATTTTGTAGTAGCTCTGTACTAGTGACTTCCAGATTCTGGGAGGGATCTTTATTTGTATATATGTTTTTGGTTTGCTTCCGCCTGTTTATATTGTTATTTGCCTACTTTTGTTTAGTTTCTACTCTTAGACTCATTACTTGTTGTTCCGGGTTACGGGTTGGCTTACCTGCTGGTGGGTTATAGTAGGTGTCATCATGACTTGAGAAATCGGGTCGTGACAATTAAACAAGAAGAAGCCTTTAAAATCTTAAAGGAGAAACTTAGTTCCACTCTTTTACTTCAACTTCCCAATTTTGAAAAGATGTTTGAAATTGAGTGTGATGCTAGTGGAGTAGGCATTGGTGCGGTCTTGATGCAAGAAGGAAAACCCATAGCTTACTTTAGTGAGAAGTTAAGAGGAGTTCCATTGCAATATTCTGCCTATGATAAGGAACTCTATGCCCTTGTGAGAGCCTTAGCGAATTGGCAACATTATTTTTGGCATAAGGAGTTTGTGACTAGAACCAATCATGAGGCTTTGAAGCATATTAGGGTTCAAAATAAGCTTATTAGAAGGCATGCCAAATGGATAGAATTTATTGAGTCTTTTCCTTATGTGATTAATTATAAGCAAGACAAATAGAATATTGTGGCGGATTCTTTATCTAGAAGATATGCTTTGATGAATACCTTGACTTCTAGATTGATGGGTTTTGAGAGTTTGAAGGAGTTATATTCTAATGATGATGATGATTTTGAAAAAGTCTTTGGGGAGTGTCAAGTGAGCTTGAATAGGTGTGTACAAGTTGTTAAGAAGGGTAATGAAGCTAGAACTCCTAGGTTTGAGTTGAAGGAGGGCAATTTGTTTAGATGGAAAGCTTTGTGTACCTATTATCCTCATGGAAAGAGTTGTTAGTGAAAAAGGCACACAATTGAGGTTTGATGGGTCATTTTGGAGTGTCAAAAAACCTTAGCTATTCTTAGTGAACATTTCTTTTGGCCTAAGATGATAAGAGATGTGGAAAGAATTTGTGCTAGGTGTTTGGATTGTAAGCATGCTAAATCTTATACCTAACCCCATGGATTGTATACCCCTTTGCCTATTCCTAGTGGCCCTTGGCTAGATATTTCCATGGACTTTGTTGTTGGTCTCCCGAGGTCTAAGAAGGGTAAGGATAGCATCTTTGTTGTTGTGGATAGATTTTCTAAAATGGCTCACTTTATTGCTTGTCATAAAAGTGATGATGCATCTCATGTTTCTACCTTATTTGTTCATAATTGTATGGTGTTCCCCAAACAATTGTTAGTGATAGAAAGTCATTTTTGGAGGTGTTTGTGGGGAAATTTGGGAACTAAGTTACTATTTTCTACTTCTTGTCATCCCCAAACGGATGGTCAAACCGAGGTGGTTAATAGAACCTTAGGTAACATACTTAGGGCTATGGTTAAAAGGGAAGTTAACTTCTTGGGATGATCAATTGCCATTAATTGAGTTTGCATATAATAGAACTATTCATAGGTCTATTGGCATAACCCCTTTTGAGTGTGTTTATGGCTTTAATCCCTTGACTCCATTAGAGTTAACACATTTACCCAAAAATGTTATTGTGAGTATAGATGCAAAAGCTAAGGCAAAATCTATGAAGAACATTCATGAGAAAGTAAGAATGCGAATTGAGAAGGCCAACAATGATGCAACCAAAAAAGACGAAAGCGAGTCACCTTTGCACCCGGTGATTGGGTATGGGTTCATTTTAGGAAGGAAAGATTTCCAAGCAAAAGGAAGAACAAACTTATGCTAAGAGGAGATGGACCTTTTCAAATGGTTGAGAAGATTGGGGATAATGCTTACAAAGTAGACTTACCAAGTGAGTATTTGGTCCATAATGTTTTCAATGTTAGTGATTTATCTCTTTTTGATGTAGGTGTGGCGAATTCGAGGACGAATTCTTTTGAAGAAGGGGAGTGTGATGTAGATCAAAGTGACACTACTTCAAGGAGGCCTTCACAAGGAGTCAAACTAAGGACCTTCAAGCATTGCAAGCTTTATGGATGAAGATAGAACCTTTGGAAGGCTCCAACATGGAAGACTTGAAGATATTTAATATATTAAGTGTTCTACCATTTTAATTACCTTGTAATTTTAATGAAGGGCAATTGAGTCTTTCTTCACTATTTTAGTTTTTAGTATAAATAGTAGATATTAGGGTTTCATAAGGGAATTTTTTGGACTTGTTATGCCTCTTGTGAGAGTTTGGAAGCCCTTTGTTGAACTTCAACATTTTGTCCTAGAATTTGCAAGTAAGGTTATTACTTTCTTGAGGAGTCTAATAGATTAGGTGCTTTTATTTCTCAATTAAGTGGTGTTTTTGGTTAGTTTCACCATTACATCTCTTAGTTGCTTGAATTTAATTGTGTCTATCTCTTTTATCTATCTTTTTTTAAAATTTCTATTTTATTTTTATCTTCTTGTTTCACAACAGTTGGTGATATTAATAAAAATGAAAATGAGTTTAAAGTTGCAACTACTCAACTAGTAGCTGCAACTACTCAACCTGTAGATTCTCAAAGTTCTCCAGTTGGTGACCCTGAGGCTGTTGCACCTACTCAAGCATCAACTACTACTACTGCAACTGTTGATCCTGAGATTGGTGCACCTACTCAACCAACATTTAATCCAACTATTGAATCTCTTGTTGTTGAGGATGACTTTCTAGTGCTAGATTCAGACCAGTCAACTGAAAATAGTTCAGATTTAAACCATGAAGATTTATTCCATAAAGGTGATGCTAAATATGAAAGTGATGTCCATGAAGAAAATATAAACTTAAGGGCTGAGAAGAGGTCATACCAAAGGAGGAAGAGAACAGAAAGAGTACCAAAAGACCCTGAAGAAGTTCCAGTTGCTGAAGTTGGTCCAAATGTGGATTTTGATGAGATCGAACTTGTTGATAAAAACATAAAAGGTAAAATTGTTGGGGATGAGCATGTGTATTGTAGTTCTGATGCTTATAGTATTGAAACTGATTCAGATAATGAGACAAGGAGGGAAAGTAGAAGAATTGTTTTTGATAAAACTGTTGAAAAGGTTATGTGGCAGTTGGGCATGGTTTTTGAGAGTGTGAATGATTTTAGGGATGCTGTTACAAAATATTCACTTCAAAAAGGTGTCCAGTTAGAAAAGTTTACTAATGACTCAAAAAAGGTGAGGGTTAGATGTAGAGAGGGGTGTCCTTGGTTGTTATATGCAAGTCTTAATAGAGGTACCAATAACTTTGTGATTAAACCCTACAATCCTACGCACAGATATGTGAAGACCACAAGAAATTATATGTGTAATGCTAAGTTTTTGTATAGGCACTACAAAGATAGAATTAGTGAGCAACCAAACATTAGAATTTTCAAATTTCAACAGTTGATAAGAAATGAGTTAGGAATACATGTTGGGAAGACTATTGCTAGGAGATCAAGACAGAAAATATTGCAGGAACTAATGGGTGATCATGTGAAAGAGTTTGGTAGAATTTTTTACTATAGGGATGAATTGTTGAAGACCAATCCAGGTAGCACTTGTGTAGTAAAAGTTGATGATTCTGAAGGTAATGGTAAGCTAGTTTTTCAGAGTTTCTATATATGTTTTGATGCTTGCACAAAAGCTTTTCTTGGTAGATGTAGGAAATGTATTGGTTTAGATGGATGTTTCTTGAAGAGTGTAACCAAAGGACAATTGTTGGTTGATGTGGCTAAAGATGCTAATAATCAAATGTTGCATATTGCATAGAGTGTAGTAGAGTATGAAAATAAGAACACATGGGCATGGTTTTTGAAATTGTTGATAGAGGACTTGGGATTAGGTGATGGCAGAGATTACACACTCATTTCAGATATGCAAAAGGTATGTTTTTGGTTAATTTACGCATGTTTAATGCATTACTGTTGTTATTACTGCAACAAGAATGTTTTTTTGTTCATTGCAGGGGCTTACATCAACAGTCAAGCATCTTTTACCAGAGGTGGAGCATAGGATGTGTGCAAGACACATTCTTGCTAACTGGGCAAAAGATTACAGAGGTTTAAAAAGAAGGAATCAATTTTGGAAATGTGCAAGAAGCACTTTTGAGGCAGAGTTGAAGGCAAATTTGGCTCACATGGCATTGCTAGGTAACAAAGATATTGTTCCAGATTTACTTCACTATGATGTAAAAACTTGGTGCAAAATGTACTTTAGGACTGATGTTAAATGTGATAGCATAGATAATAATATGGCTAAAAACATCAATGCTTGGATCTTAGCTCCAAGACATAAAACTATTATCACTATGCTTGAAGAGATAAGGGTAAAGGTAATGAATAGACTAGGTCAATTTCATAAATTTCCAGAAACATGGTTAACAAATATTTCTCCAATGGCATTAAAAGTGCTTGAAAAGAACATAGCAAAGTTAACGAAATGTCATACTGAGTTCAATGGAGAGAGAGGCTTTGAAATTTCAAATGGATGTTATGTCCATACTGTTGATATGAGGAGTAGGATATGTAGTTGTAAATCATGGATGCTCAAAGGAATACCCTGTCCACATGCCATTGCTTCCATTCTTTACAAGAATTGGGAACCAATTGACTGTATTGATGATTATTACAGTAAGGAGACTTATCTAAGAACCTACTGTCATTACCTTCAACCAGTAACCAACATGAAAATGTGGCCTGATTCAACAAATCATCATGTGGAACCACAATTGTTAAAGTTATGCCAGGAAGGACAAGAAAGGTAAGAAACAAAGAGTGTTGGGAGACAAAAAAAAGTCTGGAAATTACCATGAAAAGGTGTTTACATGACTTGTAGCATTGGGAAAAATCACAACATAAGGAGTTGTCCATTAAAGGTATATCATTTATATATTATTCCTTATTTATGGTATATATTTGAGATATTTGACTTGTTATCTATTTGATGTTGTAGGATTTTGTTGCTGCTGGACCAAGTAATGAAACAGGTACTTCTAGAGCAATTTCTAAACCTAGAGGAAGGCCAAGAAAGACACATATTACTACTACTGAAGCACCTGCTACTGATGGAGAACCGCATAGGCCTAAGGGAAGGCATGTTAATCCTGATGCACCTCCTCCTAGTCCTAGGGGAAGGCCAAGAAAAACAACAAATAATGAGGCACCTGCAACATCAACTATAGGCAAGGGGTATGACTCTTGAATCCCTTTATTTTCAAATCCTTTTTATAAATTGATCTTCACACTTGTTGCAACATCAGAAAGAGACACNCAAATATATATGTTTAAAATACGGTATTAAATAGTCTAGGTGGGTAATAGGTCCTATCAAAGTTTGGTATCATAACTGTTATTTCCGCCAAAGTTCGGATATTTTTCAGACCCTTTTACTTTTTTTCGTTTTGTGTTAGATATGTACATATATTTTTAGGAATTTTTTTCATGTACCGAATATAACATAAATAAAAAAATTATTTTTAAAGAAGTCTTGTGGTGGAAAGTAAAACATATTTTTGATATGTATATATATCTAACACAAAACGAGAAAAAGAATTGGAAGCGGAGGGTTAGGTGAAGTGGGTATAATTTTTTTTAAAAAAAATAAAATAATATCTAAATTAGTATTTGAAGGGGAGGGGAGGGGGAAGATGAAGTAAAAAAAATCAAATATTTTTTATAAAAGAAATTTAAACTAAAAAACTAAAGAAAATGTGTGTGCGTGTGTGTGTGTTGGGGGGGGGGGCTTACGGTGAGAGGAAGTGATGGGGTGGAGTAAGAAAAATATTTTACATTTTATTTTATAATATTTTTTTGGGATAATAAATTTTTAATCTTTAATTTAAACTAATACTTAATTTATTTAATTTTTGTCAAGGTGAAATATTTTGTCTATGTGGAGTGTGATGTGACAATTTTTTTAAGTAAAAGAGAGGGTTTTTTTCTCAAAATTATTTTATACATACTATGATGAGAGTGTTATAAAAGAGAGAATTGTGTTTCTCAAAATAATAAGTGATAGTTTATGTATGAAATTCACTCTCAATAGTTTATATATGAAACTTAGAAAAAATTAGGTGTGTTTTTGACACTTATCTCATTATTATAGGGGTCGTTTGATAGAGTGTATTAGCAAAAATAATGCATGCATTAATTATATGTATCCCTTGTTTGGTGCATTTTTCATAGTATGTATAACTATTGTTCTATTGTGTATTGAGGAGTGTATTATTAATACCTAGAAATCCATAGTATTAGTAATGCAAAGGATTTAATGCATGCATTAATATGGTTAAAAACTCAATTACCTTTCAAAAATACTTTTACATCTTTTCCTCCATAATTGTGAAAGATACTTTTGTAAATAAATATTTTTATACAATGCATATTATTTTTAATACACCAAATCAAACAATGCATAAGAAATAATCTATGCATAACTAATACGAGTATAACTAATACATGCATTACTAATGCTTACATTACTAATACACTTTATTAGATATTATTTTTATATATTCTATCAAATGACCCCAGTGTCTAGAGTGAGGTTCAAATGGTTGGTTCTCTTACTTTAAGTCTTTGTTTTTATCTTATCATTATAAGTGAGATATGCCTCCAATATTGCAATACTACAATCTGCAATAAAAAAGTTTTTGTTAGTAATGGTCTCATGATCATTAATGGTATTTGTTAGTAGTGTTGTAATGGTTTCTCTTTATAGTTCATATTGAGATTGGCTTAGTTGTTATGAGGAATCCTTTTGAGTTGGACAGTTTGGGAAATATTGACATCTCTTTTCAGGTTAATATGGAGTTTTATTAAGTGTTTTATATAATAATGAACTAATATGAAAAAGTTAATCAGTGACTATTGGTTACTGCGTACTATTCATTAGTACTTAGTGTATTGTAATTCTCAATAAAAATTGTGTGAATTATTAACAGTAATCGAAACGATAACATCACTAACTGATAAATCGATATCTTAACGGTTCCATATCGATTTAGCATTATTACAAACCGATAATCGATAAGTAAAATCGATAAATTTCAAAACTGAACGGACCGATATGCAACCCTAAATGGTGAGCTCTTAAGCTAGATTATGTCGTTTAAAGACAACTCGGACATGAGTACTCCAACAAGCTTCAAGGATTGTTAATGGTGTTTGAATTGATTTGGGGATGAGTACAATATTTTGTTGAAAGTTCTAATTTTCTCTCGATTAAAAATGTCTATTTGTTTCTCTCCAGTTCAATTACCTGTTTAGTGCTTATACCAGCAGTTATTGCAACGGACTCCTGCTATTAAAGAGGTGAACTTCAAATTCCCAGTGGACTAAATGCGCTTGTTACCACATGAACTCAAACCTCTCCTATTGACATGTAAACATAATGCATTGGTTTCTCAAATTCACGCTCTTATGGTAGTATCTGGGTTATTTTCCCATGGAAACTCCATTGCCCCATTAATATCATCATATGCCAAAGTGGGTGATCTCAAATCTGCCCACAAATTGTTTGATAAAAGTCCCCTGAGGAGAGTAGATTTTTGGAATGCTATGATCATTGCCTATTCAA
This sequence comes from Solanum stenotomum, assembly GCF_019186545.1. NCBI lineage: Eukaryota > Viridiplantae > Streptophyta > Magnoliopsida > Solanales > Solanaceae > Solanum > Solanum stenotomum. The sequence continues at coordinate 13,194,823 of NC_064288.1, forward strand.
AAAATGAGTTCCCTTTTGAGGTTGTAAATGTTTATAATCAAATGGTCCTTGAAGGTGTCAAACCTGATAGCTCAACTTTTACTGTGGTACTTAAGGCGTGTACGATATTGCAGGATTTGGAGAAGGGTGAAGAGATTTGGGACAAGGTTGTTGAGTGTGGGTATAAAAATGATGTCTTTGTTGGGTCCTCTGTTTTGAACCTGTATGCCAAATGTGGGAAGATGGATAAAGCAGGAGCTGTATTTGAGAAAATGCAGAGGAGGGATGTTGTTTGTTGGACTACAATGATAACGGGTTTTGTACAGAGTGGGAAAGGGAGAGAGGCTGTGGATTTGTATAGGAGGATGCAAAGGGAAGGTATGGTAGGTGATGGTGTTGTTATGTTGGGTTTGATGCAGGCTTCTGCTAATATTGCAGACACGAAATTGGGTTCGTCAGTTCATGGCTATATGATCCGCAGAGCCCTTCCTATGGATGTCAATATACTGACTAGCCTTGTTGATATGTATGCTAAGAATGGAGAGTTGGAGATAGCTACTCGTGTATTTCGGAAAATGCCTTTTAGGAATACTGTTACTTGGAGTGCTTTGATTTCTGGCTATGCTCAAAATGGCTTTGCTGTTAATGCTCTTCAACTGCTGATAGCGATGCAACTGTTAGGATTCACACCTGATGTAGCTTCACTTGTAAGTGCACTTCTAGCATGTTCTGATGTTGGCTCTTTAAGATTGGGTAGATCAATTCATGGTTATGCTGCCAGGAAAGTCATCATGGATCAAGTTTTAAGTACTGGATTGATTGATATGTATGCTAAATGTGGGCTCATTTCTTGTGCCCGTTCCATTTACGACCGCATCAGTTCTAAGGACTTGATATGTTGGAATACGATTATAGCATGCTATGGGATCCATGGGCAAGGAAGAGAGGCACTTACCCTTTTCCAGCAGATGAAGGACGAGATAGAACCAGATCATGCAACTTTTGCTGCTCTTCTTTCAGCTTTGAGTCACTCGGGATTAGTGGAGGAAGGTCGACATTGGTTTGATGTCATGGTGAATGAATACAAAATTAAACCTTCTGAGAAGCATTATGCTTGTTCAGTTGATCTTTTGGCTCGAGCTGGTGAAGTTGAAGAAGCTAAAGAACTCATCACTTCTATGGAAACTAAACCTGGGCTTGCTGTTTGGGTTGCCCTTCTATCTGGTTGCCACAAACATAAGAAATTTTCCATTGGAGAATTGGCAGCAAACAGGGTACTTGAATTAATTCCCGAGAACACAGGTACTTTCGTGTTGGTAGCGAATTTCTTTGCAGCAGCAAAAATGTGGGATAAAGCAGCTTCTGTGAGGAAGCTTATGAAAAAGACAGGGATGGCAAAAGTTCCTGGCTACAGTGCTGTAGAGGTAAATGGGAGACTCCATGCTTTTCTTATGGATGATACAAGTCACCCTCAATATGAACAGATAATGGGACTTCTATGCAATCTGGAAAATGAGATGAAAGCTATGGGATATGTCCCAAAGACTGACTTTGTGCTGCAGAATCTTGAAGAAGATGTCAAAGTGAAAATGTTGGGTATTCATAGTGAGAGACTTGCCATTGCTTTTGGGCTCTTAAACACCGCACCAGGAACCAGATTACTTATCACAAAGAACCTGAGGGTCTGTGGTGACTGCCATGAAGTAACAAAGTTTTTCTCTGTTATAGTAAAAAGAGAGATTATCGTAAGGGATGTTAAACGATTTCATCACTTTAAGGATGGAACATGTTCCTGTGGTGACTACTGGTGAAACATGTCTTGTCATGTAAAGCTCTATCATCCTGTGAGATACTGGATAAAAACTAGGAATACGATGAAAATGTATTTGTTGCTGCCTTGGAATTCAATCGGAGGTCCACCTAAAAGCTTATTATGGTCATCTGTGGAATTTATAGACTGATGTCATCTGGTGGATGAGCAAAAGGATACTTTTGCTGCCTGTTTTCCCCGACTCCTGGAATTTTTGGGCCGCCTTTAATATTAGGAGTAGTCTGCACTTGTGTCCTAAAATATCTCCTGGTGGGGCACTGACACTGCAGGATGTTTGTGCACCATTGCGTGACCAGTGTTTATGTAAATCAAGAATGTGTCTAGCAGAGAAAAATAATAATTAAGAATCTGAATGGGATTTACATAGTTGCTTCGATCACATTCTGAGGGCAGGAAAAATAAGTTGCTTCCACTTCTTCTCTGAGAGAGGCAAGCCAACATAAATTTGTACCAAGCTTCCAATAAGGTGGTGAGTGGTATTTTGAAGAATCAACTATCCTGCAAGTTCCATCAAGGTGACAAAATTGAAATGTATGTGTCAGTATCAAAAATGCAGATGATATGTAGCATACTTTCTCAAGTCTGACTGCTAAATGTAAAGATTGCTTGTACTTCTTTGGAGTTAGCGGATTGATTCTTTCCTTGATTAATAGCTGAACTGGAGTTGAAGTTTGACCTCCAGTCTGGTAGCACTAACTGGAATGTGGTGAAGCACTTACGACACAATTCGATAGACATACTCCAAAAGGTTTCCTGCTTTTCTTCACTCATTCATAAGTTTGACACAAAATGTTCAGGTGTACAACTTTGGCAGAACTTAGTCAGGTGACAGGCACCCTAGATTGTCACATCCTGAGTGGTTATAATCTCTGTCCGAGATCATTTACGTTGGGAACCAAGACTTGCCAGTTCTTCAAGTAATTGGTAAGGTGCTGTCAAGGAAGATTGAATGATTATACAGTGGATTGGTGTATCATTTCTTCAAAGCTTTTACTGCTTTGAATGAATTTAGGAGCGCTATTGCGAGACTGTCTATCGTTTATCAATAGCCTACATGTTAACAACCAAAGAACGAGAGGTTTATTCTTTATAATGAGCCTCCAGTGGCCTTCGATCATCCCATTTACTGGCTGAAGGAATGCTTTTCTCCCTTGTTAGCTATTATTAACATTGCATTTGTTTCAAGTTGTTTAAAAGAGGAAAGCTTTTGCACACATATTTCTGATTGAGTGAAGAATAAAGATAACACACAATTAATAGTTTGGATTGACACAAGGTAGTGAATGTTAACAATGTCTATATCTGAACAACAATACTACAAGATTCTCATTGAGTTACAACAATTCCCAAAATCCCTTCTGCTAAAAGAAGGGTCAAGACATGCAGGCACATAATATTCAATCTTATCAAAAAGTTGTAAAATTTGAACCAACTGCTTCTGTCTATTTTTCTCAACTCCGATAACCATGAGCTTGATTCTGAAGATTTTGATTGTCTTCTAATAGACGGTCGTATTCTAAAAGAAGATCTGCTGCTTGTTTTTGGAGAGCAGCAACATGAGCTTCCGCAGTTTCAACACGTTTGTCTTTCTCCTCTGACTCCAACTTAACCTTCTTCAGTGTCTCTGTTAAACTAGAGAGTTGTTTCTGCGATAATTTTATTTCCTCAGCAGCTTTATCTGCTTTCTCCTTAAGCTGCAGCTTTTCTTTCTCAAGCCTTTCAAATTCTTTCTTTGAAGATCCCGCACTACTACGCAAAACAATCAGCTTCCGAAGGTAATGGTGCATACGATCAATTAAGAATCCAAGAAACAGAGAAAATCCTGTGTGATATATGCCATTCAAATGCAGATAAATTAGCATAAAAGGAAATAAGTAATGGATAAGAAAACTCGGAAAATGCAAAATTCCAGTAGCATGCATATTTTTATTTGTCATATATAATGCTTTTTTTCAGTGGTTAGCAGTGTTAGCAGATCTATACTTCAGACTGAAGTTATGGTTGCAAGACCAAAAAACCTAAATCCATTTTGACTGCTGCCTAGGAGGAACAAACTCTTATGCTTTCTCAACCTTAAAACATAATCGCAGAAGCACATCTACATACTACCACAATTTAAGACTTGTAAGTAATGGTATCTCCTTCACTCAGACAATTAACTGTAAATCTTGAGATGGACTACCTATGTTTGCACATTCTTACTCCCCGTAATCATGTTATATCAAATGGAATTTACAAAGCAGCCTCATCGGAGAATCAGGGAACCACCCGAACAAGAGAGTGCCTCAGAACATTTATTTTACTGAGGAATAAGATGAACATTTTGAAAGAGTGGGAGTACCATCAATAGAATATCAACTGTGATGGTTGAGATATGACTCTATTAAGTTCAGGTAAAACGACTTCTAGACAAATTTCTCTTCAAATTCCAAGAAATTTTAGAGAACTATTTTATTACACTTGAATATTGTTTGTGACTAAAAACAGCAAAGCTCTTCCAGTGGCCAGCATTGAAGCAGCTACTTTGCTAGACTCACTATTATCCCTAACTTAAGATCAAAAATTAGGAGGAACTGGTGTTCCGCAAGTAACTGTGTCAATTGCACAGAACTTATTTTGACACCTAGGAGACAACAATTCCCTCCCCCATCTTCCCCCGAACCCAACAAAAAAAAAATAATCAAAGATTTAGCTTTTCAATCAAATAAGCTCAAACCTAGCATTACAACTGTTAATGACAATACACGAGAGGATGAGCGAAGAACACGTGATAGTTTCTTATCACATCTCAACAACAAATTGTTCATATTGGCATAAGCTCAACTCTAGAAGTATCTCCTTTCAAACTAGTTTAGTACAACAAACAATTCAATTAAGTTCAGTTCCTACAAATTCCAAATAACTCATCAAAAAAATGCTTGAAAACAATCTTCCTTCCATCACTGTCATCCATGAGAATAGCTACAGATTGATGCATAAATTACGAATTATAAAGAATCATTAAATATCAATTGATAAGCGAAAATGCTACATGTCCCTGCTAATTATCTTCATCCACATTCAAACCTAAAAGTAGCAGCCAACAAATCAGAGAGAGTCTATAATAAATTTTAAAGATTGCGCCCCTCGTAAACAGAATACTACTATCATCAAGGAAAACAACTGAACCAAGAATCTGATTTTCATTTGCAACACATTTTTAATATCAGAAACCAATAACAAGGAATGTAATTGAGTTATTTGAAAAGGGCTAAAGAATGATACCCATGAGAGTAGCCTCTAACAAGTTGGTTCTCCACAAAACCTGATCCATTGGTGTCATTGTACCAATCTTAGCCCCCTTATTCTGAATCTTGATAATACTAATAAAGTTGGAAAATAAGATAGCTGATATAGTACCAGCAATTGTTAAAACAGTACCCTTTCTCATTTTCACCTGATCCAAACACTTCATCACCAGTTCCCTCAGTGGCCCAATCTTCACCATTAGAAGAAATGCCACCATACCCTCCAAACAAAGAACCATAAACAACAACTGAATCATTTTTACACTACAAAAAAAAAATCAACTTTTTTTATACCTTCAACTAAAACCCCAAAATTTCTTCAAAGAACCAACATCATAAAAAACCCAAATCAAGAATTGGGAAGAAGCCCCTGTAGATGACCAAGAAAAGGAGTAGAAGTAAAAGATGTCTAATACTCCACTAATTAAAAACCTAATCTTTACAACCCATCTTTAAAGAAGTGTAAAAGGAAAAAGCTAGTAACTTTAGTAGAAAATGTTAAGGGTTTTGAGCTGCAGATCTATGGAATTAGTTGCTAATTAGAAAAAAAGAAAAAGATAAAAACTTTCTTTAAGCAAAACCCAGTTTTTGGTTCAACTTTTAACTTTTGGTTCCTCTAAGCAAATGGTGTGTTGGATTGTTTTGTTTTTCACTGTACTTGGGAAAAGGAATAGCAAGAAGAAAAGAAAAAGAAATGTGAATTATTAGTAGAACACTGCTATTTTGATAGTAGTAATATTGTCCGTGTGTTCAGACATTACAAGACGGACGATTGGGCTTTGGTCTTCCTGTTATATGTTGTGTAGTTAGTACTACTTGACTTCTTTTGTCTGCCCATATCTACCTACTTATTTAGTTTTGATAGTTTTAGATTTCATGTTTTTTAAGAAATTAAGTAAGTTTATTATTATTTTTTGAAGTCATATTTTTAATAAATAAATATAAATTAATTTATTTTAATTAACTAATTTGATTAATGAACATTAATTGGTTATTTAGTTTTTTTATATTAGTTAAATGTATGCTTTAAAAGTTAATAACGTTCAAAAGGATAAAATAGAAAGAATAATGTCATTTAAGCATTAATTTTGTGAAATGACAAATATTAAGAAGTTTTTTTTTTAAAATAAAAACGACATATAAATAGGAATGAAGAGAGTAATTGCCAATGAGCCCTTACCTCTACCACTTGGAATTTAAAAAATAAATCAAAAAAACGTTTAACTTTTTCTCAAAAATTGCTTGAAATTGAATAAAAATGTCATTCATTTATTATAGGGAAAATTTTCAAAACAACAATATTTTAGTTTTTAGTGGACTCCTTAGCAACAGTTTCATTATTTATTAAAAATGTCATTATTTTAGTTTGTTAAGGGATTAGTTATGTATTTATTTTATTTTGATTAATTTGAAAGAATACAAATAATTAATAACATAACAAAGAAAATCATGGAACAAAAAGATTCAAAAAAGGGAAAAAGAATTTAAATACAAATCAGTTACGTTTTGAAAAGAGCATAAATAGCCATCTTTCCGTCGAGCGTTTTTTTGCTTTCTTCTTAAGAACATCAAAAAAAAATATTAAAATAATTTAGTTTGTCTTCTGAATCATTCATCTGATAACTTTCAAAGCTTCTTCAAGTTGAATACGACATATTTTTGAAACAGAATTTTTCAAAATTGACAACTATAAATTTGTCGCATCCAGTGAACAATCGAAAAACAATCAGGTATTTTTTTATTATTTTGGATGAGATATTCGTATATGTCGAGTACAAGAGTATTTTTTTTTCTGATTGAATCAGTGAAATCTTTGTATGCATTGAAATTTATAGCTTTTTCGGATGTTTTGTATCTAAATTATGATGTATAACGAATGAAATTGTTTTTTTTTTTTAGTTTAGTAGCTGCTTTTTCTGTTTGAATGAATCCAATAATTTGTATCCCATTAAGTTGATGTAACTAATCGATCATGAACTATATGTTGAATACAACAATATATGAATATAAAAGTGAGATGAAAATACAAAGTTATAAATACAAAGTGAGATTGAATATAAAGTTGTGAATACAAAAGAAATACTCTCTTCATTTGAAATACAAAGTGACTTTGAAAGGTAAAATATAAACTAATGGATCATGAACTATATGTTGAATACAACAATATATGAATACAAAAGTGAGATGAAAATACAAAGTTATAAATACAAAGTGAGATTGAATATAAAGTTGTGAATACAAAAGAAATTAAATACTCTCTTCATTTGAAATACAAAGTGACTTTAAAAGGTAAAGTAGGCACATAAAATACAAAACTTGTTGGTATACAATTAGGTTGAATACAAAACAAAAGAGAATTACAAACTTGTTCATATATAAATTGAGATTGAAATACAGAATGAATACCCAATAAAATACAAAACTGTTAGCATACAGTTTTTAGGATGAATACAAATTAAGAAGGAAATACAAACATGTTGGTATACTAATTGAGATTGAAATACAATGTAAAAAAACAAAAAATGTAAAACTTGTTGATATATAGATATAATGAATACACAAATAAACTGTTGATTCAGACATTATAGACATACATATATTTTCCTCAAATCTAAAACCCTAAAAGCAAATATAAATGTATTAAAAATCAAACAAAATAAACATATGAATGAATTTGTAGGTTCTAATAAATCTGAAATATTAAAACGAAATCAGAAAAAAATCGGAAAAAAATTATTTAATCGACTAAAAATCTAAAATATATGAATATGTAAACAAACTTGCATAAAAATCAAAAAAATTAACGAAAAATTTGTAATATGTACAATGCAAAATATAAATCATAAACGGTGATATCGAAAACAAATCTAAATGAAATACATAAATATTAGATGAATATGTAAACAAACTTGCATAAAAGTCGAAAAAATTGATGGAAAATTCGTAATATGTACAATACGAAATATAAACCATAAACGGTGATATGAAAACAAATCAAAAGAAATCTAAATAACTAATCGAAATTACCTTTACCAAATTCAAAATTTCTTGAATTAATATATAGATTTTGTTTACCAACCGAGAATTTTCTTGAATTAATACAAAGATTTTGTTGAAGAATTGAACTTTGAATAATTTGTGTTTCAAGGTTAGCAAAAAAACTTGAAAAAAGAGAATCTGGGAACGTGAAAGGTGGGGAAAAATAAAAACTTTAAGTTATAAATGTGAAAGGTGGGAAATTAACGTGTAAGATGTGGGAAGAATATTAATGAATAATTTTGTATTTGTTTTTTATTTTTAATCTGTTATTGGTTAGAATTTGGTCCAATGATGGACTCTTTTGATTAATAAAAGGAAATATAAATAATAAAATATGAATACAAATTATTTTTGAAAATATTGACATTCTGACATTTTAAATAAATATTTTAAAGTATTGTTGTTTTGACTAAATATGTTAGATATTATGACTAGATGGCTTAAAAATGTCTCCGGCGTCAATTTTTTATCCAAAAATGTCATTATCGTTAATAGTAAATGATATTATTATTACTATTTGGTGACAAATACCTTCTTCTTCTTTTCTTATAAACATTATCTTTTTACCTTTTAAACACATTATTTTTTTAATAAAGTATTATTTTTAAAGAACATTTTAACTTCTTTTTTTAAAATTATATAACTGTAAAAAAAATTAATATTTTAAAGATATTTTGTGATTTGAAGAAATTCAATAAATTTTCGTATTTTATGACATTATGATTGTTATATCTTAACTTTAAAAACAAGAATTGTATTAACAAATGCTTATCTCTTCAATTTATAAAATATTATAAGAAATAAAAATATTTCCAATTTTAATAGGAAAAAGCATTATATAGTTATTTAAATGAAAATAATGATGGATTATTATAATCTTATATACATAAAAAATTATGATAAGTTATAATACTTTTACAAAATCTCTTAATTTAATAAAATACGTAATTTATCAAAAAATAAATTACTTATTGAGGGGTAGAGCGAAACATGTCAAACTTGAACAAAATAGATACTCCATTTGAGAATTGAAGCAGGTTGTTATTGTATTAGCTTTTAAAAGGAAAAAGAATTTTCTAAGAAAATAGAATGTTATTTTTGGATGCAAAAGGTGAAACACCAAGTTTTTTTTTCCTATGTTTTAGTCAGAGTTTCAATGTGGACTTCGAATACTGGGTGAAAAATCAAAAAAAAAAAAACAGCCTGATAGTTTAATATACTAGTATACGTGCCCGTACGATGCGCGGATAATTTAAAATGTAATAATTTTATAATTAAAAATAACTAATAAAATTTATAATGCACTTAATAATATATTTAATTTATTATAATAACAATATAATAATACAATATTTGAGCAATATTAAATTTACATTATTAGTACACAATTTAATTTATTGTAATAAAATATATATCGATAGTTATCTTTGAATTCAATTTTAAAAAGTTAAAAATTGAAAATTAAAAACTTATAGTATATTTTAAAATCGTAATTTTCAACTTAATTTAATGTTGTTATATATATATTGTGAATAGTCTTAAATTTGCTAAATGACTTATAATAGTGATATTGTTCAAGATAAAATTCAACGCTAGCTAGATATAGATAAATATTATTTATCTTAATTCAAGTTTAAATTTTATTTCTCATAATATTATTTTTCAATTTTGAAATTTGATTGTCCTTTAAAAGTAATATTATGAAAACATAACTTAATGCCTTCTATGTTTATGATAGTGATAGAGACAGTTCCTCATTTATCTTGTGCTAAGGTTGAAAATCTGTAAAAATAAATAAATAAATACATAATATTAATAATAATACTAATAATAATAATAATAATAATAAAAGACATTAAATAGTGTTTATAATAACATTATACTTGGATTATTATTATTATTACTATTATTATTATCGTTATCATAATTATATTATTATTATTATTATTATATTATTATTATTATTATTATCAGTTCTATTTTTTTAGATAAAAGGTTATATCTTATTAAAAAATATTTATTTTAAAATGCAAAAAAAAAATCTGAAATAAAACTTAAAATATTAAATGATATTTAAATGATAAATTTTAAAAGAAACTTCCATACTTGGGGTTTGTAAAATAAATAATTTTAATTTAAAAGTTCTTCAATTTGTTTAGAAGTAGGAGTGTAATGGGAAGTTTTAAAACTCCCTATTTAGTTGGGTATTTTTTTTATTCAAAATAAAGATTAAAACACCATATTTTTTTCCGTATGTGTTTTTTTTTTAAAAAAATAAATCATTTTAATTTAAAAGTTGTTCAATTTGTTTAGTAGTGGGAGTGTAACGAGAAGTTTTAAAACTTCCTATTTTGTTGGATAATTATTACTATTTTTTTCAAAAAGATTAAAAGGACATATTTAGTTGGATGGTTTTTTTAAAAAAGATAATACATTATTATTAGTATTATTATATTATATTATATTATTATTATTAGTTTAAGTTAAACATAAATTTATTATTTTTATCATTATTATTAGTTTGGTTTTTTTATATATAAGTAAATATAAAACTTATAGATTATAGGTTATATTAAGATAACTACTGATAAAATAAAAGATTATCAACACAGTTTTTCATTGATTATAGGACTCTGTAGTAAAGGAGGGAGAGTTATGAAACTGTTTTATCTAAAACTATTTTTTCCATTCATGTGTGTGTAGGAAATTTTAAAGTAATAATAATTAAGATTAGATTAAAATATATAATTATGCATAAGAGTATAATCCGAAATTAATTTTGTTTTCACGCATATTTTTTTAATTCGATTTTTAATAGTTAATAAATTAATTTTATATAACACATAAGTGATAACAATAGGTTTTATGTTTCAAGCATGCATTTATAATATAAATTTTTTATGCAATTAAAATTAAACTTGAATGAATTAAAGTATAAAATATTGAGAACTTCTTAAATTATCATTATCATTATCATTATATTTAAATGATAAATTTTAAAAGAAACTTCCGTACTTGGGGTTTTTAAAATAAATAATTTTAATTTTAAAGTTTCAATTTGTTTAGAAGTAGGAGTGTAATGGGAAGTATTAAAACTTCCTATTTAGTTGGGTATTTTTTTAAATTCAAACTAAAGATTAAAAAACCATATTTTTTTCCATACGTGGTTTACTTTAAAATAAATAATTATAATTTAAAAGTTGTTCAATTTGTTTAGTAGGGAGAGTGTAATGGAAAATTTTAAAACTTCCTATTTAGTTGGATAATTATTACTAATTTTTTTCAAAATAAAGATTAAAAGGACTGGCTGTTTTTTTTTTAAAAAAATAATACATTATTATTAGTATTATTATATTATATTATATTATATTATATTATATTATTATTATTATTATTAGTTTAATTTAAACAGAAATCTATTATTATTATTATTATTATTATTATTATTATTATTAGTTTGATTATTTTATATATAGGTAAAGATAGAACTTATAGATTATAGGTTATATTAAGATAACTATTGATAAAATAAAAGATTATCAACACATTTTTTTTATTGATTATAGGACTCCGTAGTAAAGGATGGAGAGTTATGAAATTGTTTTATCTAAATCTATTTTTTCCATTAATGTGTGTGTAGGAACTTTTAAACTAATAATAATAATAATTAAGATTAGACTAAAATATATAATTATGCATAAGAAAATAATCCGAAATTGATTTTGTTTTCACGCATATTTATTTTTTAATTAGATTTTTAACAGTTAATAAATTAATTTTATATAAAACATAAGTAATAACAATATGTTTTATGTTTCAAGCATGCATTTATAATATAAATTTTTTATGCAATTAAAATTAAACTTGAATGAATTAAAGTATAAAATATTGAGAACTTCTTAAATTATATATCAATTAAAATGAAAATAAATTGTTAATTGGTATTTTTTTTTGTTTTTTGTTTTTTTTATATTTAACTTGTGTGTTTTATGTCAATTCACAGTTTCTATTGCATTACTTTTTTTTTGTTAAATTTCAAATGTCAGTTTTTATGTTTTTTTTTACGAAATACATTTTTATAATATATATTTTTTAAAAATACTACAAGTATAGGTACTTTCATTACAAAATACAGTTTAATAATATTTTTTTTAAAAAAAAATACTGCAAGTATAGGTACTTTCATCCCAAACCCATCCTGTTTTAGGATATAGTCTTCTAACATTGATAAGAAAAGCCTAAACTAAAAACAAATACATCACTTTCAAGTAATTAAAAATAAAATAATCTAATCCAATCAAATTTTAATAAATTTAATGAAAAGAAACAAAGAAAGTAGATCTTCTTTTAAATGGAGTAATAAATTATATACAACTGCAAATCAATAAGCATTAAACTGATTCAGATTAACTTCAATTGATTAAAGGTTTACAGCAACTTCGAAGTAGATAATCAAAGATAACAAACGAAGACCTTCACATAATACTCTATGATTTGCACATAAAAATTTGATAAATAAATTTAAGAATAAACAAAACAGATGGTATATGTATTAATTCTAATTTTTACCTTTTGAATGTTTGACAAATACTGTTTAGGTATAATTAGAGTTACTTCAATAACTCAATATTTGCATATAACTTTGTGTTCTTCTCTCAATCAAAATCCTCACTCGACCTTTTCTTCTTGTAAAATCATCTCCTAAGAGTAAGGTATTTCTGCTTTGAATTTATCAGGAACTATCTTCAATCGAATAACACGAACTTTCAAGTTCCAATGCATTGATTTGGATGTAATTTTTGAGATTGTGTTAAATTGCAAAGCCACTTATTGTTGAATATAGGAGAACAATGTAAAGTTATTACTGGAAATATCTATATATAGTACGTGACTTTCAAGATGCAGTGAAAAATGTAGTTAAAAATTCCTTGTTTAGTGGATGGTTATTGAGAAGTTATCTTAAGGAGTTATAAAACTGCCTTATTTGTGTTTATCTGTAAAAATATATTTATTTTTTATATAAATTTTAAATACAAAATACTAATATATTTAGACTCCTTAGGTAAAATATATACTCATTTATAATAAATGGGTATATTAAAAATGATAAAATTGTGAATCCAATATCTGTAAAAATATATTTATTTTTTGATATAAATGTTAAATATAAAATACTGATATATTTAGACTCCTTATGTAAAATATATACTCATTTATAATAAATGAGTATATTAAAAATGATAAAATTGTGAATCCAATTTTCCTTGATTAAATGATTTATAAAAAATGATTATTTAAAATTATATGTAGTTACGTATAAGTAAATGGATCTAAATCTAAAATATCTAAAAGCTAAAATATACTAAAAAATTGTGGTATTGTAACTACCATACAATTACATAGGATCTAATTGTAATTATTGATATGTTTCAATATTTATTTAAATAATTATTTATTATTGATTATTTAAAATTATTTAACATTTAAAATTCAAAAAATTGTGGTAATGACATGTGTCTTTTTTCTTCTCCTTTTATATATAGATAGATTAGAGTGTGTTTAATATGTTTTTAGAATCTTCTCATTTTTTGGTTTGCTTAAATATTTTGAAAATGTTTTTCGCATCAATTTATTTTCCTCAACTTTAAGAAACAGGACTTACCTCCAAAAAGTAAGGAAAATGTTTTTCAAATCTCTTTTTCAACCTTACACCTCAACTTTTTCACCCTAACTCAAATCTCAGGTACCGATTCTCGATATTAATTTGAGATCCGACTCCTAATTTTCAATTTGGGACCCTCTTCCGATCTTGATTCAAGAACCAACTCTCGGGTCGAATCGAGGTCGAATTCTAATTTGGGTATTGAATTTTGGATCGGACCCCTTTTAGAACCTTACAATAGATGATACATTTAAGGGGAAAATAAATGTTTTAGAATGTTGGGATAATGCTTTCGCCCGTAATATAGTGTAATTTCGATGTGTTGAGTCATAAGTAGTAGAATTGCTCAGAATTAGAAAATTGAATTTAGTAGTGTGGTAAACTAAAATAATGGGAATAGTGATTGAGTGAAGTATGTAGTTGCAATCATGAACCCAGTAAGTTAGTAATGAGGTGATTTGCCCTTATATGTTGGAACTTGGAAGACATAATGAGTATGTGTCGATTTCATGTTAGTAGCATAGAGAGAGTTATTGGTTAAAGCAATTTAGAGCAAGTCATTGTGTTAGTATATATCAAGTCTAGATGGTGAATGTAAGTTATCTATATTTTTTCTTAATTTATACTGCATATTTTATTTTGAATGTATTTTTTATTCTTTTACAGATGCATGATTATTTGTTTTATATATATATGGTGTACATATGGTGATATTAGTATGGTAGGGGTAAAACTAACTTCATTTTAACGGCAAGGGCTTTGTCAACCAATAAAACAAAGTTGAAGGATATTTTTGACTCTTTTCCCTTAATATTTTGTCATTTATTTAACTCCTATATATGTTATATTTTTTTTGCTAAAAAAGTAAGTCTGTCTTATAATAAATATAAATAATAATATAGGAAATGAATGAACTAGATAGTCAAAAGACATGGAGTTATGTGTATTCAATTTCTGTAAATGTTTTATCTTCCGATTCCTAATGCAAAAAGTAAAACATCTCTTCATAGTAATAAACATATGGAAAATTTGAAAAGTTGTTTGGTATATTCAATGTGGAGTAAATTCTTTTGATCAATTCAATACAATATATTCATTTACTAAATTCTATATATTGTGTATAGATAGTGAAAAATCACAAGACAACTATCTCAATTCATCAAATTATTAGATTATCAATCCTACTTTGTGTAGGCACATTTTCTCATATTTATTTTGTGTTTGTGTCTCTCTTTTCTACTTCTGTTTATGCTCTCTATTTTTTCTATTCACATTAGAAGTTATTGTCTTTAATTTGACTTATTTATATATGTTTTCTGATTAGTTGAAAGTTCATCTTACTTGGGTAGGTAAATGTGTGTATCATAGATAGAAATTTGTCATGCAAATATCAAATCAGGTAAGATTACTTTCTTTTTAATTATAACTTCTTGGAGTATCATAAAACTATATATTCTTGTTTGTGTAAATTTTGGTTAGGAATCAATTTACATAATTTAACTAATATTATTTTGTTAAATTCACAGATGATAGAACTAATAATTTTGAATTAGGCAAAGTGTACACGTACCTATAACAATTATGATTTATATACATCGATTAGATATTTTAGCAATTATTATTTTTATCACTAATAATAACTATTTTTTTGTAGGTGTACACCATAAAATTGACAATGATCCACTAGCTATCATAAGAAAGGTATAGGTTGATCTAATTTATGTGCAATTTTTACATAACACAATTCATATTCGACAACAACTTCTTTATCTGTATGTGATTATAAAAAGATGGAGGCTACAATTTCTTAGAAAGAAGACAAATTTTAAAACATGAAATATTTTGAACCAATAAGAGACACTTAAATTATGTGTTGTGACATATTAAAAAAAACTTTTATCAAGTTGAATACTTGATATATTAAAAAAATTACATAATTAAAATTGTTCGAATATTACTTTTGAAAGTCATTTGATAACAATATTTTAACATGATGTACCTTGTACTGATTATAATCTTGATTGAATAGGCTCACCATTCATTGGTTTAAGCTTGTATATATTTTCTCTTCAATTACTATGCAAGTTATCGCACAATGATCATCTATAAGTCATCTTAAGGAAGACATAGATAGATCAAATTTTTATTTATCTTTTGCAAAATTCTACTCTCATTCGACAACAACTTCTTAATATGTATGCAAATGTGAAAAGGTGGAGACTACAAAGGTGAAAAAGAATATGAAAAACTCAAGACAAGAAATATTTTGAAATCACACTTGACATTTAAATTATGAGTTATGACATATTAAACAAAAGAAATTTTTATCAAGAAGTATTTGATATATTATAAGAATTGCATAATTGAAGTTAATGGTTTGAGCTTGTATATTTCTCTTCAATTTTTGTGCAACTTATCACGCACTTATTATAATATTTTCAAAGTTCTTGTACTTAATTAGCATGAGATACATGAGCAACATACATGTCCGAGTATATAACTATCGTTATAACAACTCCACACAACTTAGCATGGGACACACGTATAATGTACGTGCCCAGGACTAGTATGAAAAAAGGGTCAGTGATAATTTCATGGACAATATTTTAAAGATAAATTTTCGTATTTTATGACATTATGATTGTTGTATCTTAACTTTAAAACCATGAATTATATTAACAAATTCTTACCTTTTCAATTTATAAAATATTATAAGAAATAAAAATATTTCCAATTTTATTAGGAAAAAGAATTATATCGTCATTTAAATGAAAACAATGATGGATTATCATAATCTTATATATAAAAAAATTATGATAAGTTACAATTTTTTTACAAAATCTCTTAATTTAATAATAAAATTCGTAATTTATCAAAAATAAAATTACTTATTGAGAGGTAGAACTAAACATGTCAAACTTCGAACAAAATAGATACTCCATTTGAGAATTGAGGCAGGTTATTACTTTACTAGCTTTTAAAAGGAAAAACAATTCTCTAAAGAAAATAGAATGTTATTTTTGGATGCAAAAGGTGAAACACCAAGTTTTTTTTTCCTATCATTTAGCCTGAGTTTTAATGTAAACTTTGACAACCGAGTGAAAAAAAAAAAAAAAAAAAAACACAGCCTGATAGTTTGATTTGCTTAAATATTTTGAAAATGTTTTTTGCATCAACTTATTTTTCTCAAATTTGAGAAACATGACTTACCTCCAAAAAGTAAGGAAAATGTTTTTCAACGTTACACCTCAACTTTTTCATCCTAACTCAAATTTCAGGTATCAATTTTCGATATTAATTCGAGATCAGAATTTTCAATTTGGGACCCACTCCTGATCTTGATTTCAAGGTTGAATTTTGATTTGGGTATTAAATTCCGGATCAGACCTCTTTTAGAACCTTACTATAGATGATACATTTAAGGGGGAAATATATGTTTTAGAATGTTGGGATAATGCTTTCACCCATAAGATGGTGTGATTTCGCTGTGTTGAGTCACAAGTAGTAGAATTGCTCAGAGTTAAAAAAATTGAATTTAATAGTATGGTAAACTAAAATAATGAAAATAGTGATTGAGTAAAGTATGTAATTGCAGTCATGAACCCATAATGAGATGATATGCCCTTATGTGTAGATTTTATGTCAGTAGTAGCATAGAGAGAGTTATTGGTTAAGGCAATTTAGAGCAAGTCACTGTGTTAGTATATATCAAGTCTAGACGGTGAAGGTAAGTTATCTATTTTTTTCTTAATATATACTGCATATTTTATTTTTTATTCTTTTTCAGATGCATGATTATTTGTTTCATATATATAAAAATTATTAGTTGAAACTTTTATTTATTTTAGCCAAATTAAAAGAAGGTTAAGTCAAAATAATGGAGTTCAAACAAGTATTTTCTAAAAAAAAAAATTATGCATTTTTTCATGCAAAAATTATGGAGTTCAAACAACCCTCCTTTTGGAATAGACACAACCTTACAGAACAATCACAATCCTTTAGAAAACACACAACTTTTCATAAAGGTCATAACCTTTCGTGAGAATCACAACCATTTGTTTTCTATTCACACCTTTTAGAACCA
Organism: Solanum stenotomum; assembly: GCF_019186545.1. Lineage (NCBI taxonomy): Eukaryota > Viridiplantae > Streptophyta > Magnoliopsida > Solanales > Solanaceae > Solanum > Solanum stenotomum. Next base: position 13,212,705 of record NC_064288.1, read on the forward strand.
TAAAAGAGGAAATAAAAATTGTTGCAAATACGTAAAAAGTCGATATATATATATATATATATATATCTCAAAAATGGATGCAAATAGTCCATAAGAAAGAAAAAACGGTTCCAACCAATTTCTTCAAACGATCTCTGCAGAGTGCAGAAATGGAGGATGAAGAAGTTGATGAAAACAATTCCCAAGTTGTTGTTATTGATGAGTACTCGTCACACAGTGTATCGATTCCAAACAAGTTTGCCCAACAACATTTACCTCCTCTTGCATCAGGCAAATCCATGATATTAGAATTCGAAGATTTTGGTGGGAACAAGTTCATGATGGAAGTTGTACACTCTAATTATGGAGATTACTACTATCTTAGAACAGGGTGGGACAGATTTCAGAATCAACACAAGTTGGAATCTGGAGATTTTATATATTTTTCTAAGAAAAATGATTCCTATCAAATCTACTCTTGTAAAACGCCTAAACCAGATGAATTGGATCTGCAACTCCCTAAGTATGTTCTTCAATTTGATTCGATTCAATTCCCTGTTTTAGTCATAACTCGTATTTTTCTTTCTTTGCAGTGAATCAATTGAGAGAGTACAAGTGCTTGTCAAGAATTTATGTGCTAAAGATTCCAAATGCTTACGATTATCGAAGAAAGAAGTGGAAGGGAATCTTGATCAATATCTTATTCTTCAAGTAGGAGAAGAAATAATTCTACCTCTACATGATCCAATTCAAAAGAAGTCATTTACAGTGCAACTGTTGCATGCTGATCAAGAGGAGTACCATATTAGAGGAAGAGAATGGGAGGAATATGTGGCTCAACACAACTTGTTCATTTTCGACGAAACTACTATCTTTGTTAACAAGGTAATTCTGGATCCAACTGCAGAGGTTCAGCTTGTCAACATCTCCTATCACTATGAAATCACTTATCAGACTAGAGCCACTAATCAACCCCAAAAGAAACCGAAACTATTAGGCACGACCGCGGAGACTAGTTCAGCACCCGCTTCTACTGCTGTCGATAATAGTTCAGCACCTGCTTCTACTACTGACGATAACAACAGTTAGAAAGGGTTATGTAGGATTGAACTTCATTCTGTCACTTGCACAGGATTGGACTTGATCATTGTAATACATTCATCCATTGGGATTAGCCATCAAACTCTCTAAGTAGTTTCATGCATTTTGTTTAGATATTCATTAACAGTTTGTTTACATGTTAGAATATTCTATAGCAATGTCCACTGGTTTCTATATTCTTTCAATAGCTTAACTGGGAGAAACTCATCCGATCCTTTCTTAAAATTTCATTGCTAATGCTTTCTTTTTAGTTATTTTTAACTAGTCGCATATGACAATGCCTATATATGGACATATAAGGTTCTTGGGTTGATTAGAGAGTAAAACAGTTAGTACTAACTATTAGACATGTAATTCTTATTATTTTGATCGAAATCTAAGTGATGAAGCTAATGGATATCGAGCTGTACGATACAATTGGCCTAAGAAAACTAGTCTTGATGCTACCTACTGTTGTCATATCTTGTAGCTTGGCCTTGTCCCACTAGTAGTATATCTTTATGGCTTCTATTTTGTCTGTTATCATTAAACACGAGCGAGGAGCACACAAGTTAAGTGATTACTGATTTACTGTGTATTATTTGCTGCAAGTATGGCCTTAGGTTATATTTCTGCAGGAGCTCACTTAACTAAGGCTGGTTTGCCTCAGTCAGTTCCCTCTTGTTTTCTCACCACAAAATCTAGCCTGGGAATCCCTTTGACTTCGATTTCTTGTATTACGATCATGTCTTCTCCAGATTATCATTCTCATTCTGCTCAGCCCTGCATGCTGTTGTGAACCAAATTCCTCTTACCTATATCCTATGCTGGTGAAGAAGAAGCAAAGGGTGAATCCTCATATGGAAATAGTGATCGTAACACTAATTTTCCCCGCTAGCATAACATTATGTTAGGCTATATACTAAGTTTAGCATGGACCTAACTCATAACAATTTATTAAGCCAATTGTGACAAAAGAAGTAAATCGAGGGAGCAAAGTGAAGTTCTAAAATCAAAATTCATGTGGATTTCTCTTATAACACTTATTCATTTGAGTGTTGTCTATACATTTATCATGCAACACTACTCAAAACTAATTATAGTATAACATACTCAGTATTTACAGCTACTTCAACTTTGCCAATATCTTTAATTTCAGTTTGCTCTCTGCATTAATATTATTAACTTGTTCAATCTGCCATGTTGAATTGGGAGGAAAGATAGTGTCCCAGTCGTGATCACCTATCTCACTCACTGCAGCAAAATCCAAATCTTCTTTCACTTGCTGCTTCATAATCCTCTCAATAACTATGGTATCTAAATTGTATACATCCGCATAGTCATACCAATGTCCTTTAAGAAAGTAGACTTCTTCATTTTGACGCACAAGTAACATGTTCCATTCTTGTCCCTGATGGTCAACTAAAATTACATCTTTTGCTTCAACGAGAGCTGTAAGCCATTGGCACTACTGGTAAGGTCAGATTTTATTAATTTCTTGTATATCAACACTTCTCTGACCAGTTTCGCTTCAGCATGAATAACAGAACAATAAATCATTGTCAAGAATCAAACAAGAAGTACGCTTTTATTGAGTAACATATATATAGAATTGGTGACTTGATCACTCTTTGCATTCAGTATATCTGTAGTTCATTTGACATACATTCTTGATGGATCCACCTGTGGTAATTATAATGTACCAAAAAGCATGCACCATTATATTTATTCATTATAAAACGTAACACGGTCTTTAATTGATCATTGGAAAATTAACATAATCGAAATGGAGTGACTTGGTTAGCTTGCAGTTATTGATGTGAAGAGAACCACTTCTTAATTTCTTAATATTACTGTTGTCTTCTTGATCTTCAATTACCTTTGTTTTTCTTGCATCCCTTTCTCTATGAATTTCTTGCCTTCAAGATTCTTGTTTCCCAGCACTATGTTCATTACTGTTGGGCTTTAAAAGACGTGAATGAAAAGTTGTGACTTTTATGAAGAGTTGTGACTTTTATGAAGAATTGTGACTTTTCTAAAGAGCTGTGACTATTATGAAAAGTTGCAACTTTTCCGTAAGGTTGTGACTTTTAAGAAGAGTTATGACTTTTGACTTTTCCGTAAGGTTGTAACCTGTCGTTGAGTGGTTCGGTGACACTGTGATTTTAGGTATCAATACACCGGTGAGTAAAATCGTTCTATCATAGAAAGATATATTCCATTAATCTCGAGGGAAATAATTTCCTTAAGGACACAATGTTCATCCAATGAGCTCGATTTTCTTCTTTTCAATATTGTTTCTGGTTTATTGCAGATTATATTTTATTTATTTGTTTTAATTTTATGGTTTTAAAAATATACGTTAAACTTTGTTGTTCGGTATGAAGATTTGCAAAATTTTATTCCAAGTATCTTAGTAATACAAATTAACAACAATCTTAAGAAAATTATTATATTGTTGGTATTTTTTGTGTTCTACTTTGTTGGAGGAAAAAAATGAGAAAGAAAATCATTTTATCATACGATCAAAAAAAACTTAGGGGTGAAAAATACTACTTTAATATGCTATTGGTCTGATTATTTGCATTTAACTTATTGAGTGTGGTAGAGAAAGAAGAGAACAAATAAGTTGGGTTGCAAATTCATCAAATGAATAAGTTGGCCTCAATAATGAGATTTCATTTCTGCAATTTGGCAGCTAACTAAATGGGTCACACTTTAAGCAAATGAAGTTCATTACGTAGGATTGAACTTCATTCTGTCACTTGCACAGGATTGGACTTGATCATTGTAATACATTCATCCATTGAGATTAGCCATCAAACTCTAAGTAGTTTCATGCATTTTGTTTAGTGTCTTAACAGTTTCATACTCAAAACTCACAATTGTAATCTGAAGATATTCATGCTCATATCAGTTACATACTCAAAACTCACAATGGCAATGTTTATAGATATATAGGGTTCTTGAGTTGATTCGCGGGTAAAACAATTAGATTTGTGATCAAGCTAATCGATAATGATCTGTATGATACAATTGGCCTAAGAAAGCTAGTCTTGATGCTACTGTTGTCTGTTGTCATATCTTGTAGCTTGGCCTTGTCCCACTAGTAGTACTATATCTTTATGGCTTCTGTGTTATATGTTATCATTATACACAATCGAGGAGCACACAAGTTATTTTGGGATAAGTTATTCCATCAGGATACATCCGCATAGTCATACCAATGCCCTTTAAGAAGTAGAGATCGATGTTCATTTCTTAGGAGTAGTGTTGTCTTCTTGATCTTCAATGACCAGGTTTTCAGTATATATCCCTTGATGCTATTGTGGTCATATCTTGTGCTTGGCCTTGTCCCACTAGTTGTATATTTTGTGTTATCAATATATATACATGAGGAGCACACAGGTTAGTATTATTTGCTGTTAGTATGGCCTTAGCTGTTGGTTATATATATAAATTTGGATAGATCAAGTATTATTTGCAAAGATTGTTTTTTATACTATGAGCCATAATGGTATTTGATTAAATACGACTTTTGATCAATTTGTATTTTTTATTTCTTTATTTGTGTATTGACGAATTATTTACCCTTTTACGTTATTGGACTACCCATGTGTTATATTACCATACTTTCATATTTGAGGGTAATATGGGCAAAGAGAAAAGAGTTTGATATATTCCTCAACTTTGTTATATAGAGTTGATATATACTTCGTTATAAAAGTGACTCATATATACCTCTACTATTACACAAATGACTCATATATACCATTTTCCTCTAACGGGAGTGAAAAAAAAGTTTTTTAAATTAATTTTTTGTTTTTTTTATTAAAAAAATAATTCATGTATTTGATCCTTCTAATACATTTTTTTTCTTTTGACTATTTTTATTCATCGACTAATTTGATTTTTTATTATTTTGATGGTCATATTTATTTTTTCACTTGTATTCTGGTAAAATTTACAATAGATGTCCCAAATATTTTTTTTATAGATATAAAAACTAAATTACAATATAGCCCTTAAAAATTTATTTTAGTTTTTTAAAAACTAAATTGTTTTTCACTCATACTTCTTTCTTTTTATTTCTCTTATTTTTACACTAAAGCAGGAAAGAAAAAAAATAAAAAACTCAAATAAAATAAATCAAAGAAGTCAAAAAATAATTTACGTATAAAAAAAAAATATGATTTTTTTAAAAATCAAAATTATTTTGTAACGGTATGTGTATATGTGAGCCACTTTTGTAACAGTAAGTAGGGATATATTTGAGTGTTTTTGTAACTAATTTTTGAAAACTAACTTAACGCCCTTTAGTGAAGTGGAAAATAAGGCAGAGTGGCCTTTTTCTTTTACTCAACTCTGTTTTGACGTATTTTTGAACAAGGTCCAGAAATGGAGAAAGAAGGTGATGATAATGGATGAAAACACAGCTGAGAAAGATATCGTGTTCTGCAGATTGTTACGTAAAACTGATGTCAATTAGCCTTCCAATTGGATTTAGAGTTTTCGAAATGGAATTGGTTCACACTGACAAAGAGGAATACTATCTTGGAGGAGAAGGATGGGAGGAATATAAGGGCTAAGCACAAATTGACAAGGTAACCGTGAACCATGATGATATGCTAAATTCAACTGCAGAATGTATTTGGGAAAAGGTCACTAATCTAAGAGGAAAATTAGATGTTCAGCTTATCAATCACTCCTATTACTATAAAATCACTTATGAGAGAAGATCCCAAAAGTAAAGAGACCACTGCCATTCTACAAGCCGCCGTTCAGCACCTGCTGTGGAGAATGGTTCAACACCTACACCTATTGGCAAAAGTAACAACATTCCAGAATACGATAGTGATGACGCCTACTGGCGATTGATTGTAATACATTCCCTCCCATCAAAACAAAGCAACAGCTCCTTTGCAAATTCCCAGCTTTCATTGTGTGGATAACAATGTCGAAGTTGAAATCATGACTTTGATTTTTACATGTACGTTAAAAAGAAAAAGTGCCTTGTGCCAGTTTTGAAAAGAGAGGCTGCAGGGTCTGGAAGAATTCTTGTTTTGTCAAGTCTTTTTGGAGTGATTTTAATTTTAGAACTTGCATAGACATTTTGAGCCGATCGAGGTCTTTAGGAAACATCCTTCCTACCTCCATGAGATAGTGGTAAGCTCAGGTTGTTGTTCTTCTTCTAAAGACTCTTCCAAAAAAAAAAGGATATATGACTCAAATTGTATAATATATGGAACCTTAATAATAACGTTCTTCAGAATGTGTTTGACATAAGCATTTTGATTTTAGTCATACTTATAGTTAATTGCCATATTTGATTTTAGGCCTAATACATAAATATGCCCTTTAACTTGGCCTCATTTTACATTTATGCCCTTTAAAATTAGGGACGTATAATTTATTTTTAAGTTCATCATGTGTCATTCGGTTAAAAATAAGATAAACGATGTAACTATGATAAGAGGGGTATATTTTGATTGAAAGTATAACATAAATGGTATATTGAATCAAAAGTATCACGAGACGTATATTTAAATTATTTTCAATAGTAAAAGAGTAAATCGATAAATTAAAATATGATTGCTATAATTTCATAGTAGTGGACTCAAAGCAGAAAAATAAAAAATGTTACAAATACATAAAAGCATATATATAATATAATTGGAAGTAAAAAAAACGGTTGCAACCGATTTGTGTAAACTAGCAGTCTATATATAGGAGAAGAAGGAAGAGCAGCGATGGAAGTCTTGAAAAAGTGCAGAAATGGAGGAACTACAATTTGATGAATTTCGTTCAATAATAGAATCTGATACATTACAGGTATCTTCTTCTTCAATTCAATTCTATTTAATTCAATTCAATTCTCTGTTTTGGTCATAACTCATTATTTTCTTGTAGTCAACCAGAGGAGAAAGTGGTTGTCAAGAGGTTATGTGCTAAAGATGTTTATGGAAATCCCAAATTCTTATGGTTACCAAAGAAACATGTGGAAGAGAATCTCCTTAAACCTCCTTTTCCTAAAAAGGGACAAGTAACAGATCTACTTCCAATTAAGACAAGGACATTTACAGTGGAACTAGTGCGTGATGATGAAGACGAATACCAAATTTCAGGATGCAGCTCAACACAAGTTCGAATGTGGGGATTTCATATATTGTTATCAGCAAAGATCTACACTTGCAAATTAAACAAGTATGTTTTTCAATCCAATTCCCGGTTTTAGTCACAACTCATTTACTCATATTTTTCTTGTTTTTAATTTGCAGTAAATCAATAGAGATAATACCAAGTGCTTGTCAAGAATTTATGTGCTAAAGATGTTGCAGAGAATCCCAACTGCTTACGGTTATCAAAGGAAGAATCAAGATTGCTTGTTCCACATGTTCTTCTTCAAGTAGGACATGCAATATTTCTACCCCTAAATGATACAATTACGAAGGAGTCAATTGTTGTGCTAGTGGAGCATCCTGTTCAAGACGAATATTATATTACAGGATGCAATTGGGAGGAATATGTAGCTAAACACAAATTGTTGGTTATCGAAGACACTACTATCTTTGTTAACAAGGTAATTCTAGATCCAACTGCAAAGGTTCAGCTTGTCAACACCTCCTATCACTATGAAATCACTTATCAGACTACTACTGCTGTCAATAATAGTTCAGCACCTCCTACTACTACTGCTGTAGCTGATAGTTCAGTACCTGCTTCTACTGCAACTACTTCAGCTGTTGATAATAGTTCAGAATCTGCTTCTACTGCAACTACTTCAGCTGTCGATAATAGTCCAGCACCTCCTTTGACTGCAACTACTACTGCTGTCGATAATAGTTCAGCACCTGCTTCTACTGCAACTACTTCAGCTGTCAATAATAGTTCAGCACCTCCTTTGACTGCAACTACTACTACTGTCGATAATAGGATGGAACTTCATTGTGATGAACCAGAATATGATAGTGATGAACCAGGATTTGATAGTGATGAACCTGGATATGATAGTAATGATGCTTACTGGCTCTGATGGATCGATTCATTAATACTAGTCTGTCACTTACACAGGATTGAACTTAATGCATTCATCCATTGGGATTAGCCATCAAACTAAGTAGCTTCATGCATTTTGTTTCATACTCAAAACGCACAATTGTAATCTGCAGATATTCATGTTCAGATCGTTTACATGTTAGTATATTCTATAACAATTTTTCCTGTTCAAGTACCTGGCCTCCATATATTTTCTGCGGATGTTTGTATATTCTTTCAATAGCTTAACAATGATTAACTTGGGAGGAACTCCTCCGATTCTCTCTTAAAATGTTCATTACTAATGCTTTCTTTATAGTCATTTTAACTGGTCGCAGACATAAACACAAAAGCTTGGGGAATGTTTTTATTTTCGTCCTCACATGGCAATGCTTATAGATATATAGGGTTCTTGGGTTGATTAGAGAGACATATATTCTTATTATTTTGATTCAAATCTAAGTGATCAAGCTAATGGATATCGAGCTGTACGATACAAGTGACCTACGTAGGCTAGTCTTGATGCTACTGTAACATAAGTTTTGCATAGACCTATCTCATAACAATTTATTTAGCCAATTGACAAAAGGAGTAAATCAAGGTAGCAAAGTAAAGTTCTAAAATCAAAATCCATGTGTATTTCTCTCTTATAATACTACGTTTGAGTGTTCTCTATACATTTTTCATGCAACAGAACTCAAAGTAACTATAATATAACATACTTAGTATTTTGAGGGCCTCTCTTGATTGTGATTTCATACATAACTACAACTACTTCAACTTTGCCAATATCTTTGATTTCAGTTTGCTCTGCTAATTCATCTGGCTCTTTGACGTCCTCTGTGCTAATAGTATTAACTTGTTCAATCTGCCATGTTGAATTGGGAGGAAAGATGGTGTCCCAGTCGTGATCGCCAATCCCACTCACTGCAGCAAAATCAAAATCTTCTTTCACTTGCTGCTTCATGATCCTCTCAATAACTATGGTATCTGAAACAGCTAAATTGTATACATCTGCATAGTCATACCAATGTCCTTTAAGAAAGTAGAGATCTTCATTTTGACGAAAAAGTAACATGTCCCATTCTTGTCCTTGATGATCAACTAAAATTACATCTTTTGCTTCACCGAGAGCAGGTGCAGAAATATGAGGAAGGAGTTTCTCTCTGACTTCTTTCCCTGGGAGGCGGGAGCTGTAAGCCATTGGCACTACTGGTAAGGTCAGATTGTCAACGTACTAACACGATCAGTTTTGTCTCTGCATGAATAACAGAACAATAAAGCATTGTCAAGAATCAAACAAGAAGTACATTTTTATTGTTGGAATGTATGCGTCCACGAATATCGATGGGACCAGGTCCTCAGCACTGTTACAAAACAGACAGTAAAATAAATACTGAAAGTAAAGATTGCACAAATAACTTTATGTGGAAACCTCCTTGCTCAAAGGAGTAAAACCACGACCTGGCCTGCCAGGACTTTTCAAACTGCTTCCACTAATCTTCTCAAAGCAAACGTAAAAGTCAGTTTACAAAATGAGATTAACCTACTAATCTCCACACTAAGCAATATATCCTATTACTTAGACGAGCCTAAGCAGATACAACACTGCCCACTAAGCTATCACCCCTAGATAACTTAGACTTTGCTAAGCGGATACCACACCGCCCACTAAATCAACTAGCTCCTAGATGACTTAGACTTTGACTGAGCAGATACAACACTCCTCACTAAATCAGCTAACTCTAACCGACTTAGACCTTTCCAGACAGAAACAAATATCTGAATCCTTTATAGACTAGGAACAAATTTACAATATACGCATGGAAGTATAACTCCTAAGACACACTCAGATGCTTGCAGCTTGATCAGGTCCTTGTTGTGCTTGCTGGAGAATACTTCACCAAAATGGTCTTTGCTTGTATACTTGAGAAGTTTCAAGATGCAAAAACCTATAAAATGATAGACACAAAAATCAAACTCAACAAAGATGCTTTAGCACTTTATAAGATCCTTTTGTTGAGTGTGAGTATTGTTCTACCTTGGAGATGGTTTTTTCTTTTTAAGCTTGTGAGTTTTTGTTTGCTAAAATCTTGAGTTTGTGTTTTGTGTTGAGAGATTATATCAAAATGAATACAAACTTCTTGGGACCGCCCATTGGCTGAGAGTCTGCCTCTCTGGAAGGACGTGCACCTGCTACATCGGAAGTGACACCTTTTCTGACAGCTGTCTTGTCGTCCTTTCACATCGTAGTCTTGCAGGGACCAGGGCCCTTGCAAACTTCTCTTAGTAAGTTCTTGAGAATACGTGCTGACTCTCTCCTTTTGAATGAATGAATTAGTTTGTTGTTTTTCCTTGGATATATTTAGACATGAAAAGTTATTATCCAATGAACAAGCAACCTCGTCGCTTCTGATTGGTGGAGTACTCTGCAACTTCACCAACTTTCTGACGCAGACAGCTTTCCAGCTGTACAACACTTTGACCACTGGACGAGTATTCATACTCTGCAGAGGACCAGGTCCCTGCATAACTCCTCATGTGAGTGAACAAACATTTATTCAATAACTGGTGTTCCCCCTTAATTAGTGTCCATGCACTTGTGAGGAGATCATCAAAACATCTAGGAACATAAGCACTTATCATTTATTAATTAACATTAATATATATCAGAATTGGTGAGTTGATCACTCTTTTCATTCAGTATATCTGTAGTCCTATCCTCTGGGTCCAGTACTATACCATCACTTTCTTCATCACATTCTTGATGAATCCACCTGTGGAAAATACAATGTACCAAAGAAAGCATGCACCATTATGTTTATTCATTATTAAACGTAACAGGGTCTTTAATTGATCATTGGAAAATTAACATAATAGAAATGGAGTGACGTACGTACTTAGCTTGCAGTCATTGATGTGAAGAGAAACAGTTCTTGACGTACTGTTGTCTTCTTGATCTTCAATTACCTCTGTTTTTTTGTGCGCCATTGCATCCCTTTCTCTATGGACTTGTTGCCTTGAAGATTCTTGTTTCCCAGCTTCAAGATTCGACTTACCGGCCACCACAATATATAAGTAGCCGAATTGTCTCCAAGTGCCAACTAGCCAGTGAATTTTTAATAGTTTTGGCTATTTTATAATCAGGTAACTTTTTATGTGATATTTAGTGGCACAAGGTAAGTAAAATGTTAAAAATTAGACATGTTGAACCTAGCCAATAATTTAGTTACTGGTACTACATTATCTGCTCGAGGGCTCGCTTGTGGATAATATTTGTCTAGCTGCATGGATCAATCAACACACGTCTAACATTAAAGTCTGCAATATTTAAAGAGATTACCAGAGCGCTGTTATGAGTAGTCCAGTTCTTGTTCATAAAAAATAATTGCCTCAACATTAGAATTACGACATTGGCCTTTTTCGTTGTTGATACTCTTATTCCGCTGATCTCCTCTCCTCCGGTCATCATATTTACCTCTTTCCAGGAGGATCAGCTCGGTGGAGCAGAATAGGCTTCTCATACACTCATCATTCTCTTATGCAATCTGTAATAGTAGTCATCCTCTGTCCTGGCTATGGATTCGTATTGCTGAAACACTTCATCCCAAGTTTTGACCTCGACGTTCATCAAGCTTTCTTTCAGACGTGAATAAACGAACAAGCTCCTTGGATTCAATGCCCTTTATGACACTTCAGGGACCCAATCATCCGGGACCCCTGGGCAATACACTTTTTTTATTCCTGGAATCTCATGATGAAGTCCCTGAGTGGCATAGATTCACCTTGCTTGATTCCAAAGATACCCATTAGCCTCGATCACGAGAACGATCCGGGAACTTCAAACTAGTGAGAAAATAAGGTTCAGTGAGTTAAACCAGCACACAGTTGTCCTGGTGCCACGTTGGGCACCAAACTATTTATCACAGAAATGATACAGTTAAATTTATATGAGGTCAAGGACATGCGTCCTACATTAACCCTTTAGATCATGTTATTAACAATTGAATATTGTAAGATTAGTTATTAAAAAGTAAATGAAACGAGCAAGAAAGTAAAGCGAATGAAGCTTCTTCAAGCTTATTTTTTGTTGTATGTTACATATCTGGAGACGTAAGCCTTAGCTCCGGTGACGTTTATGAACGAATGAATATACTTAAACGATAAAGATTGAGTAAAGCAAACTTGGAACTCAGTATTGTTGTTGCATTACTAAAATTCGGAGTCCCTATACAAATGGACGAAGTAAACTATTAGGTTACAAGGGTGAGGTTTCCCCAATAAGAAAGCTCCACTTGAGCCCGAAAGTACTAAAATCAATAGGTTCGGGCCATGTGGTGAAGAGTGATGCCAACCAATATTCCTGATTTGCTTAGGTGAATCTATACAACGACCCCGCATATCAGTCCTTTTTTGTCTCTTTGTTCACATCACTGGGACACAGGTCCCCCTCTTCAGGTCAGGCATCCTTTGCCTGTTCCTGTTTAGCATTGTTATCTCTTCATTTGGGATACTCTCTCAGAAAACTGATCTCACATCACTGGTGCCTTGCCCCTCTCGTACCTTTTATCCACGCATCATCTGCTCCGCCTGCTTTTAACTGTTCTAAGAAAGTATAGAGCTTTAATAGACAAGTGGAATCTACCCTCTCCCAAATCCATATAATTTTTTTTACTAATCTCCCAAAAGTGAAAAGTACTGATGCTGTGTGAAAGAAAAAGAAATGTACAAACAGCAGAAGAGTGAAACTTTTTCCTTCTTCATATAAACAGATGTGACAACAAAAACAGTATCATATAGTGATATTCAGAATCTCATTTTAGCCAAAGGTTAGGCAAAGGGGGAACATATCAATCAATCAAGCATGCCTAGAGGACATTCAACACAACAATTTATAAAGAAGATTTATCAACATTCACCTCTTCTTCCCAACAATATATCACAAGTATCATGGATAATGAGATAGGATTTGATTAATTGTTGTACCATAGCTACATAACTAAAGAACTACAACAAAAAATATTTACTTGTTAAGTAGTCTAATTTCTTGGAAAACATATTATAGTAATATTACTACTAGCATGAGTATCTTTTAATTACTCAATATAAAAGCATATACTAAAATCTATCTCCACAATGGACCTTGTTTTTCTTGGTGACATGATGTAACCATCCAAACCCTTTAATTGCTTTGGAAATCTTAACAAGATTAGGCTTTCCCATTCCTAAATTAATCTTTCCAGCTGAGAACTTGAGAGCCTGTAAGCAACATAACTGTTGTTCATTCATATCTTCTTCTTCTTCTTCTTCGCCTTCGTCTTCTTCATACTTTTTGTAGCTTTTGGATTTGGATTTGGATGTGGATTCTCCTTTCTTCTTCTTCTTCTTTGTAGTGTTATCCCTTTTAAGTTTGCTCTTTCCAGAGTCTAATTCATAAGTTTCCCATAACAAATCCATTCCTTCATCACTACTAGCATTGTGCCTTTCTTCATAAAGTTTACATGCTAATGTCCTTGTCCACTCTTTTTCTTTCCTCATAGATCCATAACTCCCTAAATTCTGGTCAAGATTACTCCAAGAATGTGCCTTTTTCACTTTATCCACCTCCTTGGATCCATTTCCCATCATCATTTCTCCTTTTTCAACAACTTTCTCGACCTTCGTGCCCATTTCCTCAATTTTCTTCCTTTCCACATTATCAGCACAATTCTTGCTTTCAAACTCATCCATTTCCACTACAACCCCTGAATTTTCAAGATCAACTGTGGCAGTGGCAATGGCAGAGTCTTTTTCTTGAACTGAAGAATCAAGAAGTGATTTTTCACTTTCTTCAGGGGATGTATAGTGAAAAAACTCAATTGGGTTTTCTTGAAACACAATCTTGTAAACTTCAAAATCCTCAAAACGATCAAACTCCTCAATTTCAGCATCAGCTTCCAGTAGAGCATTCTTGAAAGATAGCAGAATAGTACTAACATTATCTGAGTCAGGGGAAGATATGAAAAAAGCAGGGGAGATGGTGTTGTTGACAAGTGCAAGGAGTAAAAGGGAAATGGTGATGAAGAGAGGGGAGAGAAATGAGATGATTTTAACAAGGTAAGGATAGAAGAAGATGAAGTAAGAGAAGTAAATAGGGTGAGAGAGAATGAAGTAAGAGAAGAGAGTTAACTCAGAAATGAAGAGATTGAGTAATTGACTAGTGTTTAAGAAGCAGAGATGATGATGATGATCCATTTTCTTCTCCATAGATTGATTAATGGAGAAGTGAATTATGGAAGAAATGGGAAAGAAGAGAAGAATCTCTCAGAGAGAAAGAAAAAGTTTGTCTGATTGTAAATGCGGCGTTGATGTAGGAAATAGAATGTATACTCTCTTTTATCACCTCTGTTTGGGTTTGGCCGTGTGGGGAGGGCTGTGCGAATTCTTTTTTGTTTCCACCCCATGTGCGGTGACTCCGTAGGCTCGAACTCGGTAACTCCATATTCAGGAAACTCAAACCTGAGAACTCTTAATAGTGACTTTCGTGAGAACTAATCAAGAAAGAGAGTAAATTCACTATTCACTAACTATAAATTAGTACAGCCTGTATTTTGTTTCGTTAGTTTCAATTTATTTGTTATATATTACTTTTCTTACTTTTCAGTGCATTAAAATAAATCGTTCTTTTAAGGTAGCTATGTAATTTCAATTTCTTACATTTCATGTTACAATAAGATAAAATAATATTTTGATATATTTTATATGTCTTAGTTCTAAGATCAGTTAGAAATCTTTAAAATTCTTTTTTATTTTCTTAAATTTCATGTTAAGTCAAAATTATATAAATAAATTAAAATAGATGAAGTAAATAATAATGGAATGTAAAAATATGACACATGGATCTAAGTTAACCCCAAAAGCAGCTAATGAGGAAAGGCTTGTTTTAAGTCCATATAAAGAAACCAAATTCTCATCACTCTACCGACGTGGGACATCTTAACATGGAAGACACATACATTACCTTTCTGTAAACTTTTTTCATTACATTTATTTGGTATCATTTTAATATCTTTGATGATCACTCAACTATCAACTATTTTCACATAAAGTTACTCAACTTTCATTTTCAACTCAAAAGTCATTCAACTATGACATTTTTGCACAAAAGTCATAGTTAAGTGACTTTTGAGTTGAAAAAGAAAATTAAGTGACTTTATGTGAAAAAAGTTGATAGTTGAGTGACCATCAAAGATGTTAGCTCCTGAATCTACTGATCCAATTAAAATAAGAAAGGATTGCTTGGATGATAAGTTTCTCTCACCTCCAACTCTAAAATTGTTAGTTTAAGTAATCAGAAAAGGTGAGTGCTCAATGAATTGACCTGGTTATGATAAAAGAAATTAAAGAGTCAAACACAACATGTGATTTGGACGAAATAATGAATAAAAATTCAACCAAAAATCTTACTACAATGAGGGTAAGATGTTAATGGAATTTTCGAGTGATCTTGTACAGGGTGAAATGGTATGAGCATCTAATTCAAATCATTGAAACAGAGAAGTTGTTCAAAACACTCATAAGCTCCTTCGAATGTCGTTGAATATTTTTTTATATCACGTTACATAAATTCATTAATTTGAACTTGGTAACAATGAAATTCTAATTCTGATTAACCATTCTACTTAATTTGGGGACAAATTAAGTTGACAATTTTTTAGAAATAAAAATGAAATCTGAAATACGCAAGTGACAATATTCAAAGTATTCCACTAGTAATATTGACATCACATCAGTAAACACCAATTTATTTTACATGATTAGCTAACTTTATGAATGCTTTTGTACCATCTTATTAATGTAAAAATTGATGTACAAAAAACTAGTGAATCATGAGTCCGTTTGAATTGACTTAAAAAAGTAGTTTTTAAGTCAAATTGAAATGACTTTTAAGTCAAAAAATAAAAAGTAGGGAGACCTACTTTAAGTCATTTTAAATTTATTTTAAGTCATTTTAAATTTATTTTAATGCATTTTTGACCTTGTCAAACACTTTCTAACATATTTTAAGTTATTTTTTTTATATTTGTCAAACACTTTCAAAAGTTAAAAACTGATTTAAAAATAGGTTTGACCAACTTTTAAGCCAATCCAAACCCCTCTAAATCTTCTCCAATTAAGTTCTTCAGTTTATAGTTTATAATTTGATCAATTTATTCGTTTTGCTACACTTGTTGAAGAAACTATATGTAGACTTTCAAGGGAGTTCCAATTAATGCCTTGCTCTTTTTAGCATCAAGTTGTCAATTTATATTACATGCCCCTTCTTGTACTACCATTAAACAGTTTGTTAGTAAGAACTGTGAGCTTGAAGTAATATTAAGTATTTTTTTTTTTAAAAAAAGAAGAAGATAGAAATGATGCATGTATTCTCCAATACCCGCACGTTACAATTGTTTATTGCAAAACAATTATGAGATACCAAATAATGACAAAATTGACTAATCTACTATGTATATTATAAAATATATGAAAACAAAATCCATAATATAATAAAATATATGCACGCTTGTTCTTACATTACATAAAGTCTCTGATTGTCTCTAACTTTTGACCTCTCCCTTTACTTCTGACACAAAACGATAAAACATAAAAAAAAAATAGATAAAAATAGTTAGGAAAACTTTCTATTTTGTCTTTCAATATATAACCGCATCTGGAAAGTGTTCAAGAATGACAAAAGTCTCATATCGGTGATTAATGAGATGAGTGAAATTCTTATAAGGCTTGGGCAATCCTCCTCCCTTTGAGCTAGCTTTTGGGGTGTGAGTTCAGTGGCGGATCCAGGATTTAGAGTCTGTGGGTGCCAATAGACTTATCGATTAAATTAATTTTATATTTGATTAAATTATTTGTCTTTTCGATATATATCATAAATCAATCAATAAAATGTAAATAATAAGATATTACACTTTTATTGAATATTTAATCAAATAAAAGAAAAGTCAAAGGAGTAATAATGTAATTAATTTAATTTAAGTCAATAACAATTATAAAAAAATAAAAATAAAAATTGTGCCAACTGTTTTTCCTTAAAAAAACGTGCTTGGAGCCTTTTTTTTTTTCTTAAAAAACGTCTGCATCAAATTTCTCAGAAAAATAGGTACAAATGGGATTCGAACCCGCAACATCAGCTTTCTAAAATTGCCCTCCTACCATGGCACCACAAGACAGTTTTGTTCTGTGGGTGGCACGCTTTATATTTATATAAATATTATATATATATATATACCTATGTATATATAGAGTTTCCGTCGACCACCCCCAAACCTCTGCATAGATCCGCTACTGTGTGAGTTAGACATAAGATCTAATTTAACATGGTATCAAAGCAGGGCCCATCTCACCCGATGTTGGGGCCCTCCAAAAATCAAATTGCCACGCATCTGAGATTTGGACAATCCTCCTGCCTTTGAGCTAGCTTTTGGAGTGTACGTTGTAGAAAATTTAGAGAGCAGAAAGCATTATTAAGAAAGAACATTATAGCGGTTAGGGGCGTACATAGGTTGATTTGATTTGGTTTTTCATTAAAAAAATCTAAACCAATTATGTCGGTTTATTAAATCTAAAAACCAAATCAAACCACACAAAGTGGATTTTTTCGGTTTCGGCTTTAGTCGATTCTTTTGATTTTTTACAACTGTACGGTGTTTGAAAAAGAGATCAAATATATTTTCACTTACCTGTGTGATAAACTAAACTTAAAAAATGTTAAATAAATAGAATTTTTTGAAAAGACGGTAAAATTCATATGAGTACAAAATATTTTTTTAAAAATATCAACGCTCATTATGTTAAATTAAAGGCTACATACAAATTGAATACAAAACAAAATATTTACAAAGTAAATTGTTAACTTTGAATTTGAAAAACTATAACATATATTGTAACATCGGATCTTAATACAAAATAAAATATTTACAAATTTTACAAGCCCAAATTTGAAATAATATATATAAACATTGAAAACTATAAACTAACTAAAAATATATTAACAAATAGATTATAAATAATATTTTTATCTATAAATAAAATAAAATTATATATATATATATATTTGCAAAAATTTTCAAGCCCAAATTTGAAATAAAATATATAAACATTGAAAACTATAAACTAACTAAAAATATATTAACAAAGTAGATTATAAATAATATTTTTTTATCTATCAATAAAAATAAAATAAAATATATATATATTATGTCGGTTTGGTTTGGGTTCGGTTTGATTTTTTTCTTTTAATACCAAACCAAACCAAGAGTGGTCAGTTTTTTTTTCAACCACCAAATCAAACCACAAATCAATTTTTTTTTTTTGGTTTGATTTGGTTTGTTGGTTCGATTTGACTTGTACACCCTAATAGTGGTACCAATCAAGCAAGTAATTTACACGATCATAAATGAGTAATAATCAAGTAGTTGGTGAAAAGAAATGTAAGGTTAGAGAAAATTTTTTGAAAGTGAAACGTCTTTAAGTCTATCTAATAAGTTAATATCATGATTTACACAGTCGGCAAGCTCTTAAACAATCATGCAATTATCGTCGTCAGTTAGTTTAGGAAAAGAAAAACTGATTTTCCTTTTTTTGTTTTGAAACAAATACTTCATTCGTTTCAATTTATTTGAATTTTGATCTGACATTGAATTTTTTTTTAAAAAAGAAAATTTTTGAATCTTCTGATCTTAAATTAAAAATATATCAAATGTACTAAAAAATTTAATTATATAGTAAAAAATGTTAAAAGTGGAAATATCATTATTTCTTAAACGAATTAAAAAAATAGATCAAATAAATTGAACAAGGTATATAAGATGAAATAAAGTGATTAATTGTTGAAGGAGGTTGATTGAAGTGGGAAAAGATGTGATGGGGGGGAGTTTGTTAGAGGAAGGTCACATGGGATACCTACTCAATACTTTTCTATAGCAAGGGGTCCCTTTGCCCTTTCTACTTGTCACCTTTTTTCATGTCAAAAAAGTGATGTCTGTTGTTACCATTTTAATTATTAACTAAATGGGTATCCAAATGAGTAACTTCCACCATAATATTGTATTACAAGTTAGTTTCTGTAATCAAATAATAAAAAAAGCTAATTAGAGAAGTATTTGAAAATATTTTTGAATTTGATGTAAATTATTAGTATTGTATCTGAACTATTGATAGTTTTAAAAACACTCATTTATTTGATTAACTAAAACTTAGATACACCTCTAATATGCAACATGACATAGGAAGTGATCTCAAACTCTTGTAGAAGTATGAGACTCTTATTAAAAGAACCGAGAGAAGTGTTGAAAACACCCCTAAACTTGACGAAAATTTAAGAGTGTATTTACTTATGTTGTAAGATCAAGAGTGAATTTAAGTTCAATTAGTCAAGTAAAATGATGTTTTTAAGATTGTCAATAGTTTGAGGATGAAACTAATAATTCACGCCAAATTTAGGGGAATTTTCAACACTTCTCTCTTCCATAAACTCATATACTAGCATACATCCGCCGTTGATGAAGTATCTCTTTCATTCCGGAAATTATATATAAAATACAAAATACGGAGAACTGAAGAATTTTTAAGTGACTCATAAGTTTCATTAGCTGTTAATGTTATATATTTCACAC
This sequence comes from Solanum stenotomum, assembly GCF_019186545.1. Taxonomy (NCBI): domain Eukaryota; kingdom Viridiplantae; phylum Streptophyta; class Magnoliopsida; order Solanales; family Solanaceae; genus Solanum; species Solanum stenotomum. The sequence continues at coordinate 13,232,453 of NC_064288.1, forward strand.
AAATTGTCAGACATATTTATTATTTATTTTTTCTAGCCTGTACATAAATTATATATGATCATATATGTGTATATATATATAAATATCCAATCGTAATTTTTAATTTAATTTCTATATATTTATATTAGATCTTCTATTTCTATTAAGAAAATACATAAAATGTACTATAAATATAGAATTATATATCAAGTTGAATCACTTTTTACTTCTCAAGCTCAAACACAATTTAGCTATAATTGGCAAAATTATCCCCAAAGCATATTGGGACAAATAGAGTACATTTCATTTTATGGAAAATGGTATGAAATAACAAATTATTAATTCAAATTAAATGTTATTGCCATAGTTACTTTTATTTGTAATTCGCAGCAAACATTTCATGTTTTTTGCCATCCCATTTGTATACGGAAATATACAAATAGACCCATTCGGTATACATATGTGTTGTCTAAAAATTAATTGCAGGACCCATTTGTATATCGAAATATACAAATAGAGACCCATTTGTATACCGAAATATACAAACAGACCCATTCGGTATACATGTGTTGTATATATGTAGTAATTTTGTTTATATACAATTACTGTGTTTTAGTTTGTATACCAAAATATACAAATACTGATTTTTATGTATATGTATACCCAAATATACAGATTAATAGTCATAACAAACATAAAGTTTGCTATAGAACACTATTATACAAACTATAGCTATATCATATAAATATGATTTTTCTGTTTGCTAAACCTAAAATTTACTCTTCATTTTATCCTAATGTCTAATTAAATTTAATCTTATACATCGTGTTTGATATCTACATTAAATCCCGATTAAATTCTAATTCACATAAAAAAGTGATACATTAATTAATAAAGTGCTCTTTAATAAAGATGATTTCATACTCAGAAAAACTCAAATCCTCTAATTAAAGATAAAAATATACTTACCACTCTAACAATTCTCGTTGGTCTATGAATGGGACTTACATTAAAGGAAGGGATGCAAGAAGAAAAGAAGAGTTATGTCAATTATTATTATCGCACATGGAACATGCAGTGATGCATGCAATTTATAGACATCTAAAAGCACCTTTTCTATGGTTTCACAGTCGTGTCAAAGGCCACCCAATTAGCATCACTAGCTTTTTAGTACATGTCCCCCCATCACTCTTTTTAGCACTTCTCATAGTAGTCAACTTCATCAATCTCTAACATCATTAAAACGTTTCTTCCTAATCTCTCCAATTATAGATCACTAACAAACCCTAAATAATATAAATCACCATACTACTAGCATTGTTGACACTTTTTCCTTTTTTTTTTTAGTTAATTCAAAAAAAGAATTACACAGTTAGATTTCACTTATTTGACAATTTTAAAAAATAAAAATGTACTATTTTAAAGATAATTTTGAAACATTACGAAGTCTTTTCATATTCTTTGAATTTCATACCCAATTTCCGTACATCACATAAATTTAGACGAAGGGTGTATTCAGGGGCAGACCAACCTTATACAAAGAGGGGTCAATCGATACCGCTTCGTTGATTTTTTTTAGTATATATACATATACAAAAATCTGAAAAAAAGAAAGAAAAGAACTACAAATATTATTAATGACACTCCTTGAACAAGAAAGCTCCTTGGCTCGTTGGTTTGCACAACGAGCGAAATGGTTATTCCAATTACCGCGCGCGAGTTTGAATTTCAGCAACGCTAACTTTTGTTGTTATTTTTTTTTTT